>NC_061864.1:37365547-37665547 GCF_907164915.1 Impatiens glandulifera | reverse complement strand
ATCCTTTCACTCCTCGAAGGACAAGACGTCAACAGATGGATGAAATGGCCAACTCTGCATTTATATCTTAGATTGAACCCAATAAAATTGGTGAAGCTATAATTGATCCAGATTGGATCAATGTTATGCAGGAGGAGTTAAACCAATTCGTGAGAAATAAGGTGTGGTATCTTACTCCTAGACCAACTAACAAGTTAGTTATAGGAACAAGATGAGTCTTTAGAAACAAGCTTAGTGAAGATGGTTTAGTCATTATAAACAAAGCTCGTTTAGTTGCTCAAGGATACAGACAAGAGAAAGTATTGATTTTGATGAGTCTTTTGCACCAGTTGCAAGACTAGAGGCAATTAGAATCTTCCTAGCATATGCATCATTTAAGAACTTTATGGTTTTTCAAATGGATGTGAAAAGTGCTTTTCTAAATGGAAAATTAAGTGAAGAAGTATATGTGGAGCAACCACCAGATTTGTAGATCATGTATTACCTAATCATTTTTATAAGCTTGACAAAGCATTGTATGGTCTGAAACAAGCTCCTAGAGCTTGGTACAATACATTAACTGAATTCTTGTTTGATCATGACTTTGTTTTTGGAATAGTAGATAAAACCTTGTTTAGATTCACTAAAGATTCTCACATTCTACTTGTTCAAATATATGTTGAGGACATTATTTTTGGTTCAACTAACACCAAATTGTGTGAGAAGTTTACTAAGCTGATGCAGGACAGATTTGAAATGAGCATGATGGGAGAATTGACATTCTTCCTTGGGCTTCAAGTTCGTCAGTTAGAAAACGGAACCCTTATCAACCATGCCAAATACACCAAGGAATTTCTAAAGAAGTTTGGTTTGGAGAACTTCTCCGCAGAAGCTACTCCAATGAGCTCTTCTTGTAAACTGGACAAAGATGAAGGTGGCCAAAGTGTCGATGTAACAGCTTATAGAGGACTCATCAGATCCTTGTTGTATGTAACTGCTATCAGACCAGACATTCAATTTGTTGTTGGTTTTTGTGGTAGATTTCAGGCTGATCCTAAACTCTCTCACTTTACTGCTGTTAAACGTATTCTTAAATACTTAAAGGGAACTCAAAATGTGGGACTGTGATATTCGAATGATTCCATTTTCAATTTAACTAGTTTCTCAGATGCAGATTATGCAGGGTGCAAAATTGATAGAAAAAGCACAAGTGGAACTTGCCAGTTCCTTGTTGATCGTCTAATCTCATGGTTCAACAAGAAGCATATGTCAGTTGCCACGTCTACAGCTAAAGCAGATTATCTTATAGTTGGCAGTTGTTGCTCTCAAGTTTTGTGGATTCAACAACAGCTCAGGGACTTTGGGATTGAGGTTGATGAATCTCCAATTTTCTACGACAACACGAGTGCTATCACAATCACCTACAATCCAGTTCTGCATTCTCGGACAAAGCATATTGAAATGAGGCATCACGTCATCCGAGAACACGTCAATTAGAAGCATATTCGTTTTGAACATGTTTCTACAGATCAACAAACTGTAGATATTTTCACGAAACCCCTACCAGAAGCTAAGTTTTCTCATTTTAGAAACATGTTAGGTCTTGTTGATCTTGATTGATGTGATTACGTGCATAAATTGAGGGGGAAACGTATTGTTCAAAACGAAACTGAACAGACATGAAAGACAGAGGTCTTAATACGTCATATGGATTCAGGGTTTGAGAAACACAGCTACTTAGACGTACGTCTACTTTAGCAGTTTAATATTCATTTGGAATCATTGTTTTGATTATAATAACCTGCATGGTTAGACAAATACGTCTAATATATGGATACGTCTAATAGACGTTAGACGATTTTACGTCATGAGCAAGAGGATGCTCAAGTCTAACCAGACACGCGTGTTGCACGTGGTGTTATTGCATAATTAGACGTATACGTCTAATAGACTAATTTCCAAAAGGAAGTTGAAAATGTGAAAAGGAGAATAAACGTCTAACTACTGGTGTAATTAGACTCTTCATCTTCTAGCTATTAGGACAACTGTACTTTGCTTATGTCTCTACTAAAGTTTATTTTCCCACGAAAAATCAAATCAGTCATTCCTCAAAAGAATTGAAAACACATGTCTCTCAATACATAAGGAATGACTAATATTTCTGACAATTTTTGCTTGCACAGTTAGTATAAACTGTTCGTTTTATGATAACATTAAATGATACGTTTATTGGGAACAGACTTTTGGGTTCTTGACAGTAGGAGTAATCATTAGAAAATCCCTACACGTTAGACATTGATATTTATTGGGTTATTCACTCTAAAAGATAGGAGTTCTTCAAATTCATCTCTCTCTTTCTAGAATTCGAATCGTCTAAGCCTTTGTTCATCAAATCGAAATGTCTTCCTTCCGTCCAAAATCGATTCAAGTGGATTTTAAATCCGTATCCACTCTGAGATCTTCGGGCATGATCAAAATATTTGAATCTCTGAAAGCCTCCAGGCTGAGAAAGTTCCTCACCCCTCATCATCTCTATCACGAACAGTTGGTCTGTGAATTTTTCGAAACAACGAGCTTTTATCAAGATAAAGTCGTTGTTGGGGTCGTGATGGGCCCAATGATCTGCATCACCGAAGAGTCATTCGGTATATTTTTACAGCTTCCAAGCGTAGGTATTGATAAGTTTTCAACCACTCCGTCTGACATAATGATTACAATGATGAAAGTTTTTTCTGATTTCTCCTCAAATGGACTTTCATGGAAAGAAAAAAACCTCCTGAAGGATGAGTTTGCTCTCCTAAGTGATATCATCTCGAAATCCCTTCTCTCAAAAGAGTCCTCTTACAAGTATTGTATAAAGGTATTTCAGATGATGGTGGCTATCACCAGGGGTGTTCCTGTCAACTAGACAAGCTTCCTCTTCGGAAATCTTGTCAGAATGGTTGTTGCTCGGAAGACTATTTTTGGCTTTGATGGTCCTCTTAGCTCTCTTCTTTGTTTCCTTATGGATGTACCCGGTAAGAGCTTTCACCTTCCTTCTAAAATCCTGAACAACCAGAAGGTTGTCGATTACGTTCAAAGGGTGAAGACGCTGAAGTCCAAGAAAAGGAAAAGAGATGTCTCCAACCCTCCTCTAACTGCAGTCTTAGAGATCTCCTAGGTTGAAGATCATCCTTTCCAGTGAAAAGACTAGGAAGAGGAAGAAGATGATTAGAAAGGAAACTATTTTTATTTGTAGATGAAATTCTGTGTATCTTTTGATGATATTTTTGTTATGAACTTATCTTGGTTACTCTGAACAACGTTTTGTGTGTTTCTTCTGAAAACACTCATTTATGAATTATCTGATTTTGATATTTTGAATGTCTTATTTGCATGCAAACAAGGGTTTGTTTTATTTATATGATGAATGCATATTTTGGTATATATATGCAAATTTTCAATTTCTTCATCAAAAAGGGGGAAATTGTTGGGTCAAATTATCTTGACTAAGTGTTGAAATAATTTTACCATTTGAATTTTGATGATGTAATGAATTATGCGTTTTGATACAGGTTTATCGAAATCATATTTCATAAGACTTGACTCTAATGAGGGTCATTGGACCGATTTTGGCATCCGATGCAAAGAATTAGACGTGTAGTCTAACTCAACGGAGTTAGACGTGCAGTCTAATGAATGTACAAAATTAGACGTGCAGTCTAACTCAATGGAGTTAGACGTGCAGTCTAATAGATCTCAGAATTAGACGTGCAGTCTACTCAGCGGAGTTAGACGTGCAGTCTAATAGATCTCGGAATTAGACGTGCAGTCTAACTTAGCGGAGTTAGTGTTGCAGTATAATAGATCTTGGAATTAGACGTGCAGTCTAAATCAACGGAGTTAGATGTGCAGTCTAATATATTTGGAATTAGACGTGCAGTCTGTTAGGATCGGGGACGCCCTTGGAGGACCGGGGTGTCTTCCGGTTTCGGGAAGGGTGGCCGCTTACAACACACAACACTCTTTGGTGATAGTCCGGTTAAAGACTATAACCGTTCTCAGCACTGCACAAACTGTCACAGACTCTTGAACCGGGTTCAAGGGCGGAAATGTCTGTTTCAGGTTGAAGCAACGAATGCGACTTTAGATGATGTTTAAGAAGGAGTCGGTTTAATCGAGGTGAGTGACCGGTTTTAGGAGTATGATTAGTTTGAGGTTTACGTTAAGAAAGCAAGAAATGAAAGCGAAGGAAAGAACACGAGACAAGAATTTGTTTATGGATGTTCGGAGCAAACCCTCCTACGTCACCCCTTCTTCTCAGGTTATGAGAAGGATCTCCACTAACTCTTTAGAGTTACAACAATACTGCCGGTCGAGCCCAACTTCACTACTCGCCGGTTACACCAAACTCACACTTTGATGTAATACAACAACTCAACACAACACTACACAAAAAGCTTCCGGTTTTAGACACACCGGTTTTGGAATAGAACAGTTTATCTCTCTAGAACTTAATGCTTTTCGTAATACGTGACTTTTCAACTGTGTTCGTAACTTGCATTAAATGAAGACGTTTGATCTTCCTTTTATATCTGAAAGTAGCTAACGGTTACTTTCTTCTCTCTCCTGCGGATTAGTCGATCGTCATCACGCCTGTTGTAGAAAAGGTTGCTTGCACGCTTCACTTTCCTCAACACCTGGCATTCATGCAGGCAACTCTGAGCAAAACATGACGTAACCGGTTTTCCAGATTGGACACTGTTGAACATGCAACTTCCGGTTGTCAATTTCAGATCAATAAAGCATCATTGCTTTCCTCGCATGCTTCCGATCGGATTCGATCTTCTTTTATTCTTTCAAGACACGTTTCTTCCGTCATGGTACGTCACCCTTGAAGTTTGAATCTTCTGACTTTTGTTCTGAGCCATCCGGTTTTTGTGTCTTGTGCAGTATGATCCGGTTGGAATGAAAGTTTCTGTCTTGGCTAACCGGTTGCTTGAGAAGGTGAAAACCGGTTCCTCTGATCTTTAACTTGATCACTTGAAACTGGTTTCTTTGAATTGTAGTATCAGCCGGTTTTACAATGCCAACCTTTCATACGGTTTAGAAGTACCTGCACATGAAGATTAACTTCTGTTTAGTTCGTCTGGCCGGTTCCAAAATTAATCTACTTAATTTTTCTATCAATTTCTCCCTTTTGATTATTTAGAATAAATATTCAAAAATTGTAATGTATGGTCGGTTCCAAAATTAATCTACTTAATTTTTCTATCAATTTCTCCCTTTTTGATTATTTAGAATAAATATTCAAAAATTGTAATGTATGGCCGGTTTTAAAAATATGTGTTCGATTGTTTTTGAAAAGATATGTTTCAAAAACATGAGTTTGAAAGTTTTGAAAGAGAAATGTTTCAAAAAACATGAGTTTGATTGTTTTGAAAGAAATATGTGAGAACCTTTTAGAAAGAGCAAAGTAACCAAGTTCTGAAACATAATAAAACATAATTGTTCAAAGTAAATAAAGAAAGAGATTTAGGGCTTGGATGGTCCCCCCTTGTGAAGTTCTTTTTCCTTTTCCTTCTGTCTTCTCTCTTCTTCTTTTCTTGCCTTCCACTCTCTATCACGTCTTTCCGCATCAATCAGCACACCGGCCCATACACTTGAGTGACCGGTGCCTTTATTCTTGAAACTAAAGTTTGCACAAACTGGTTTTGGTGGTGGAGGCGGTGGAGCATTTGAAGGTCTGAAGCTTGGAGTTGCGGTGGATTCTCCGGTTGTCCTTCTCTTTCGCCGGTTAAGTTCCTCCGGGTTCTTATTCTTCTTCTTCGTCAAGCGGTTGCGCATTTATCACGACCGGTAAAGCCGTTTTCTGTTCTGCCCGCTTCATCACGTTCTTAACGGCGCTTCGCTTCTTCTTGTTCCTTGTATCCATTGAGTGGGATGATTGAACCAGTGGAAGTTCTTTGATGTTGGCCTGCTCTTCCTCGGTAAACTTTTGAGCGAGTTCAAAATCTCTTTCTTCAGTCTCCTTCTGTAACCGTTCCCTTTCTATCTCTTCCTCTTGCAATTTCTTTGCGGTTTCAGCATCCTTTTCGATTTGCGTCAGAGTTGTGGTGACTTGAACCTTGGACATTTCCCCGATCTGAATGGCCATTGCTTGCAGCATGTCCAATAATGGAGCGTTTGCGGTTTGGACGGATTCGGCGATCAAGGCTTTTACTGTTGTCTGCATGGCCGTGTCCATCATGGACCTTAGAGAGTTTGACAGTTTATCTTCAGCCACTACAATTCTTTCGTCTGTTACGGTTTTAAAATTTCCAAGGCATGAGTCCACAGTTTCAGCCATCGCTTGCTTAATCTGCTCAATTTCCGGAACTTTGACCGGTTGTGGAGTTTCTTGTTCTAAATTGCCAGAGGTTCCGGATGTCTCACCACTCATAAAGAATGGTTTGCTTTGATATGATTCGGCATTGTTGAATTGGCGTTGGCAACCTTTCCTCCACTGCTTGTCAAGACGATCAAGATTTTGCACAAGCTATTCTCGTACCGCAATAAACCGTTCAGCCATCCTCATTTCAATCGGGTTTAGCGTCGATCCTTGGGTTTCTTGAAAGGCATTCTCCACTGCCTATAGCCGTGCGTTTTCAAGGACTACCGGAGCTTTGTTAAACGCCGGTTGAATTAGGTTGGTGTTAGCTAGCTGAAGTGCCTTCTCTTCCAGCTTGATGAGCCTGTCCCATTGTTTGTTGCCACTTAAACCTGGAACCATGTCGGATAACTTGGTTTCGCATCTGAGCTTCACCCACAAAATGTATGGAGCTAACGCATCACTTGCACCTTTGTTCATGTCTTGAATGAGTTCCTCGAAGATCTCATTTTCTTGCTCTGCGGTGAAGGTGACTTCGTCTCCGATTATAGCTTCCTGCTGAGGGTCGGTTTGCAGCGCGCTCGTTCCGCTTACCGTTGTATCTTCAATAAGGATCCCTTTGCCTTTGTTTACTTGAGTGGAACCGTCAGGTGTTGTGGCCGGTTGGATTTCTGAGGTTGTCTTTCTTCCTGCGGAACCGGAAGGTTCCTGTTCTTCATAAGTTCCCTCCTGAGCTGGAGGTATAACCTCTGTTGTATTGGCCGCCTCATCGACCGGTTGAGCTTCTGTCCGATCAGGTATCTCAACCTGATCATCTGGCTTCCGACGACTTGAAACATCGTCCTCTTCGGTTTCCTTTGTGATCTCTTGGACCACATTATTGATTGCTTCTGAGGTATTCAAGCCCACATCGACCAATACCTCTTCAACTCGTTTACTAGGTGACTTGGAGGTTTCAGAGTGAACATTTACCTCTGCTTCCTCCTTGGAGATTGACTTGTTCTCCTTGCTCCCCGAAGATTCGGTTTGCCTTGGAGAATGGGATGGAATGGGAACGGGAATAACTGTGTTGATGGGAATGGGTTGGAATACATCTTCGGTTTTTCCGGTGGGTTGTCCAAGGAAAGCGTTTTCTCGGAGTCCGCCGGTTTCTTTGAGCTCTTCTTCGCAGCTACCTTCTTCCTTCTCTTTGGTTCTGGTGGAACTTCCTTCTCTTAATTGATAGAAAAATTAAGTAGATTAATTTTGGAACCGGCCATACATTACAATTTTTGAATATTTATTCTAAATAATCAAAAAGGGAGAAATTGATAGAAAAATTAAGTAGATTAATTTTGGAACCGGCCAGACGAACTAAACAGAAGTTAATCTTCATGTGCAGGTACTTCTAAAACCGTATGAACAGGTTGGAATTGTAAAACCGGCTGATACTACAATTCAAAGAAACCAGTTTCAAGTGATCAAGTTAAAGATCAGAGGAACCGGTTTTCACCTTCTCAAGCAACCGGTTAGCCAAGACAGAAACTTTCATTCCAACCGGATCATACTGCACAAGACACAAAACCGGATGGCTCAGAACAAAAGTCAGAAGATTCAAACTTCAAGGGTGACGTACCATGACGGAAGAATCGTGTCTTGAAAGAATAAAAGAAGATCGGATCCGATCGGAAGCATGCGAGGAAAGCAATGATGCTTTATTGATCTGAAATTGACAACCGGAAGTGCATGTTCAACACGTGTCCAAATCTGAAAACCGGTTACGTCATCTTTTGCTCAGAGTTGCCTGCATGAATGCCAGGTGTTGAGGAAAGTGAAGCGTGCAAGCAACCTTTTCTGCAACAGGCGTGATGACGATCGACCAATCCGCAGGAGAGAGAAGAAAGTAACGGTTGGCTACTTTCAGCTATAAAAGGAAGATCAAACGTCTTCATTTAATGCAAGTTACGAACACAGTTGAAAAGTCACGTATTACGAAAAGCATTATGTTCTAGAGAGATAAACTGTTCTATTCCAAAACCGGTGTGTCTAAAACCGGAAGCTTTTTGTGTAGTGTTGTGTTGAGTTGTTGTATTACATCAAAGTGTGAGTTTGGTGTAACCGGCGAGTAGCGAAGTTGGGCTCGACCGGCAGTATTGTTGTAACTCTAAAGAGTTAGTGGAGATCCTTCTCATAACCTGAGAAGAAGGGGTGACGTAGGAGGGTTTGCTCCGAACATCCATAAACAAATTCTTGTCTCGTGTTCTTTCCTTCGCTTTCATTTCTTGCTTTCTTAACGTAAACCTCAAACTAATCATACTCCTAAAACCGGTCACTCACCTCCATTAAACCGACTCCTTCTTAAACATCATCTAAAGTCGCATTCGTTGCTTCAACCTGAAACAGACATTTCCGCCCTTGAACCCGGTTCAAGAGTCTGTGACAGTTTGTGCAGTACTGAGAACAGTTATAGTCTTTAACCGGACTATCACCAAAGAGTGTTGTGTGTTGTAAGCGGCCACCCTTCCCGAAACCGGAAAACACCTCGGTCCTCCAAGGACGTCCCCGATCCTAACACAGTCTAACTCAGTAGAGTTAGATGTGCAGGCTATTGGAATGAGAAAATTAGACGTGTAGTCTAATATATGCGGAATTAGACGTGCAGTCTAACTCAGTGGAGTTAGACGTGCAATCTAATTGATTGTGAAAGTTAGACGTAAGTCTAACTCCTTCAGACAAGTTTGAGGTAGAACCAGAATTAGACGTACAGTCTAACTTAGTGGAGTTAGACGTGCAGTCTAATGGTTATTGGATAAGTAGACGTGTAGTCTAATTGGTGAAAGTTAAACGTAAGTCTAACTCCTTCAGACAAGTTTGAGGTAGAACCGGAATTAGACGTGTAGTCTAACTCAGTGGAGTTGGACGTGCAGTCTAATGGTTATTGGATAATTAGACGTGTAGTCTAATTAGTGAAAGTTAGACATAAGTCTAACTCCTTTAGACTAGTCTGAGGTCGAACCGGAATTAGACGTGCAGTCTAACTTGGTGAAGTTAGACGTGCAGTCTAATGGTTATTAGATAATTAGACGTGTAGTCTAATTGGTGAAAGTTAGACGTGAGTCTAACTCCTTCAGATTAGTCTGAAGTGACTGTAATTAGACGTAAATCTAATTCCATTAGACCAGGCGGTCTAATTGACTCTGTTATTAGACGGGGATGTTTAATTTCATTAGACTAGTTTTCACAATCCGTCTAACTGAAATACGTCTAATTCTCATCTTAAGTAGTATGCTTGAAGCTCGCTCCCGCCTACCCATGTGTTATAGCTGTACCCTACTCCTGCTCCACGTTCTAGTATAGATCAGTACAACAGCTATATGAAACCAACCAACGAATGCCACGTAAGAGAATTTTCCTCATATTACTTGTTTTTCAAGTACATCTCTGATGGAATATTCGGCGCACTACCACTAGCGTACGACCACGATTCTTGTGCTTAGAACCTACTGTGTACAATGGATGCTTTCCAATGGAAGAATGCCACATATCATTATAAAAGATTCGATCGTTCGTCTATGCCCAGTATTTATCAAATGTCAAGGAAAACAGACAATCTTCCCAACAGATTAACATTTTTACTCGATCATCTTACTTGCTATTCCAAAGAGAAATCAAGCCTTATATTTTGAAGCTGCTTTCCTGATTGTACTGTGTATGAATCAAGAGAGAGATAGAATCAAAAACACCATTAATTGAGTGATATTATTCATCTTGTAAATTGAACAGAGTGTGTTCTGTTCAATTGTGAGCTAAGTGTGTGCAATCTGTATTTGACTCTAATCATATTATAGTGAATCCTTCTGGTGGTTGGAAGAAGGGGTGACGTAGGAGAGTTTCTCCGAACATCCATAAACAAACTGCTGTGTTATCTCATTTCTGTCATATTTTCATCTTTTATCTTGAGCTTCAAACCCAAGTAAACAATTCCGCCTTGAATCTGTTTCAAGTGTTTACAAGTGTTTGCGTAGAATAGAAAGTGAATCAAATCCTTAACAAGATTTCTTTCAACCTCATTTTCTTAAGCCTTCATCAATAGCCAGACCCCCGTCTCTATCGATAAAGTTGATCCTATCAATTGGTATCAGAGCTCTGTTTCTATTCTCAAGATTTTCCTGAAAAATGTCGACCATAACAGTGTTACAGCCATTCCAACCTTCTCTCAATAAAACTACATTGTATGGAAGTAAAGAGTTCGTTCTCACCTTTCTTTTGTTCATGACGACATGTGGAGTGTCGTGACAGAAGGTCCTATCAACATCGATAGGAGAAAGATAACTGGACCGCTGATGAAAAGAGGCAGAACAACCTCAACAAGATGGCTTTTAATGTTCTGTACAGATCTCTCGATGATAGCATGTTCAACTACATTATAGAATGCGATACTGCCAAAGAGGTCTGGGACAGACTCACCCAACTGTGTGAGGGCAACGAGCAAACCAAAGAAAACAAGATTATGATTGTCACTCAACAGTTTGATAGCTTCAAGATGCGCCCTGGTGAAACGATGAACGATTTCGACACTAGATTCAGCAAGATTGTCTCCTCTCTATCCATCCTAGGCAAGACATATAGCAACAGGGATCTTGCTATTAAAGTCATGCGTGCTCTTCCAAGAGAATGGGACATAAAGACGATGGCAATGAGAGAATCCAAAGATCTTAACAAGATCTCTCTCTTTGATCCCTTTGCTGATCTCAAGGCCTATGAGTTCGAGCTGAACTGTAGGATGGAAGAAGATCAATCCACATCCATTATCATTGCTAAGGCGCTGATGACTGCTAAAGAGCCACCAACCGCTCCGGATGTGAAGATGGCGACTCAGCAGCTGAGCAGCGACGCCATGTCTCTCTTTGTGAAGAAGTTTTTGCGACATCATGAAGAAGAGAAACTCTAACTTAAACTCTTCAAATTCTAATGAAATTAAGAAATATAAATCTAATGTTACGTGTTTTAACTGTGGTATTAAAGGTCATTATGCATCGGAATGCCGGAAGCCGAAACGTGAAGATGCCAAGGATGATGGAAAAGAGCTGAAGGCTCTTATGGAAGGTGACGGGAAGAACAAACGAAACAACCGTGATTTCTACTTCTCATCCAATGAAAGTGATGAAGAAGAGGTGGCCTGCTTCATGGCAAGAGAAGATGAAGAAAGGACTCAAGAGACTGAGGTATTTGAATTCTCTTCCGGAAGGTTTTCAAGGGAACAACTGGTAGCTGCAATAGATAATATGGTCATCGAGTACAGAAAGCTAGCAGAATCCCTAAATGAAACTATATCTTCACCAGATGTAAACAAACCGATTCTATTTCAAACTGAAGAGTCAAACGTTTTCGAAAAGAAGGTTGAAGAGATCTCATCTAAGAATGAGATACTCAAAGAACAGATTCAAACTCTTTCATCTGAAAACAAGAGATTAAATTATGTTGTCTGTACATGGACAAGGTTTGGAGAAGCTGTCAAATATCAGCAATGACCCTAACCTGTCCTACAAAAAGTCAAACTCAGCAACTGACAAGTTTAAGCCAATAAGCTTTGTCAAAGGGAGTATGATTGAGATTGAATCTGATCCTATTCATGAAGAAGTAGCTTTCAAAAATGAAATAATTTATGTTCTGCCAACTGTTAGCTGGCTTAAAAATAAGCTAGACGCAACTAGCAAGTCTGGCAATCTAAAACCTGACTCTAAGTCAAGGAGTTTTAAAAGAAAGTCTTCTTCAAAAGCTAAAGGATCAGTGGCTAACAGGAAGTCATCTGCTAAGTCAAAATCTTATGCATTAATCACAACGCAAAATGGGAAATCCATCAGATTAACTCAAATATGGATTCCTAAGGGACTAATTGATCGAGGACCCAATTGAATATGGGTACCAAAGTGTGTAAATAGTTTCTTTTGTAGGTGATGTAGGATCATTGCAGGAAGGAAGCATGAAGAATACACATTTGATTATACAGCATAGAAGATCAACAATGGGCTTTGCCATTCCAGTAGATTAAATGTTTTTATGTGTTAAAAATATTTTTGGTCTTTGGACCACAAAAATTTTATCTTATGCACTTCTGTCCTTATGCAAAATGAGAGGGAAAATTACTTTAAAAGTAAAGATACTCTCTAGACGAATGACCTTAATCGATTTATTAGACAAGGGTGTCTAAAAGAAACGGTCTGTACTTAGACATATTTTTGCTCACAATCTATACATCTAAGTCTATATGTTGAGGTTTAAAACCTACGTGGTTAGACGTACACGTCTAATAGACGTTAGACGTTTTTATGTCATGAGCAATAGGATGCTCACGTCTAACCAAACACACGTTTAACATGTGGTGTTCATGCGTAATTAGACGTACACGTCTAATAGACATTAGAAGTATCCTTTATAACACGGAATTAGACGTATGCGTCTAATGGACCCATCCGTCTAATAGACGTTTAGTTGTATGGATTTGTGCAGTAAGAAAAAAAATGTCTAACTACGTGCCGATTAGACTGATCAAGGACAGCTGTCCCACGTGAAGAGCTATCCGTTTTTCCCGCTCAAATATTAAACAGTTATCTCTTAACAACATGAAGACACGGGTCTTTCAAGGTTGGAGAGAATGACTAATATACCCTCATTTTTAATGATGACTCTTTGGAAAGGACGTCTAACATTAATTGATGGGCCATACCCCTAAGAAAAGTGACGGTTATTCTGTATATCTTTTCTCTGTCTATATAAGGACATCCTTGCATGAGTTTTAAAGCTTTTCATCTCTCAAGATTCTTAAGAATCCTAGTTTTCTTTGCATCTTTCTCTCTAAATCTCTCTAAATATTGTGTCTGTTCATATTCTTCTAAAAATGGTGACCAAGAGAATCACTCTGGGTCATTGTATATTATAGGTGGACTTTCCATCGGTCTACAGATTGATCCGCTGGAAGTGGTGGATATGTTCAGAACCTTAGAGTATTATGGGTTGATAAAGTATCTTGGAGGTCCATTCGTATTCTACGAAAAAGAAGTTCACGAGTTTCTTAGATCTACAACAATGGTAGGCGACTCCATCGTAGTAACCGTTAACGGCGTGGAAATATCATTCGACGAAACTGTATATGTAGAGTTCTTTGAACTTCCGACGGAGGGGCATACGTTCGACATGCTTCTCTCATCATATATAATGCAAGAGGTGAAGAAGGCTTTTTCTTCCGATGGTTCGATGATTCACGTAAACGGAAGTAAGAAGGTCCTCAAACCTCACTTTATTTTGCTAAACGATGTGATAGCAAAAGCTCGCTAATGGAAGGCTAGTTCCTTCCATCTCTATAGTCAAGATCGTTTTGACTATATGTGCGCCATCTCAAAGGGAATCCAGGTAAACGGGGCTTCAACTCTTTTTCAGAACCTTAGCTATTCTATCAACCAAGCAAACAAGGAAAGCATAACGTTCGCTGCTCAAATAAGTCGATTGTTGGAGCATTTGGAGGTTCCGTTGGGTGAACCTGAGCAGATCAATTCTCCCAGGGTATTCTCTGCCTTTACAGTCGTCAGCACCCTGATGAGAATGAAGAACAATATGGAATCTGCCTCAGGTGCCTCTAGTCATTAGACAAGTGGTAGGCCTACTACTCAATCCAGACAGCCGTCTGCTTCCATTATGTCAACGGGGCGAAGAGTTCAAGGACCATAAATGAATCAGAGGCCAGTTCCTCCAGTCTGAAAAGTCCTACAAAGAAGGATTTTAAATCAGTCGATTCAAGAATCAGGCAAGGTCCAGGCGTACTTGCTTCTACTCCCCTGTCCTGTCTGTCCTCTCTAGCGACCATCCTGAGAAAGCCCACGAGATCCTGTGTGTCGAAAGAAAAGAAGTTTAAGGCGCTCCACGCGTCTAAATTAATGAAGGTAACCTCTTCTAAACCATTGGCCGATGTGCCTATGTTTGATGTTCCTGTGATGGAACAAGTTGAATCTGTTTTTACTCCAGAAAAAGAATCTGTTGAAGGGCCTGTTGTTGAGTCAGCTGGTCCAAATATTGAAAATGTTAATAGGACTGAGTCTCCCGTTATTCAATTTGATCAACTAGTTGCATGTACTACAAAGATTTACCAACCAGAACAAGGTGTTGTCCTTACCCTTGTTGCTGGAGAAATTGTTGAAAAGGAGTCCTCTATTTCTATCAGAGAATCTCCCTCACTAAATCCCATTTCTAAGGAATCCTTAGTAACCGGGAAGGTCACTCGTTTAGAGCTCCCTACTGAATTGTGCAAGAAACCCCAATCTGCGTACGAGTTGATGTGTTCCGCAAGGTTGTCATGTGGAATTGTTTGAAGACTCTCAAGTGGTCCAAAACTTCAGATGTGCCTGAAGCTCTTAAGAGAAAGGATCTTGTTAAAGCGTGTTTAAGAGGAAGAGGGTTATTCCCCATTGTTGAAGAAGAAATGCAAACTTTAACCTAGTTGAGAAAGGCTCTGAAGTGGAAGCAAAAGTTCTGAAAAGATTAGACAACATTATGGATAATTACGTCTCAATTGTTACCCGATACGTTCATGAAGCTAATTGCTCTAGAGCAAATCCTTTTGATGATGATGATCCAATGGATATCCCTAATGATAACGATAATGCATATGAGCTAGATGCTGCTCTACTAATTGAATTTGGGAATCTTTCTGCTGAAGAAAAATGTCTTTTGGATCAACCCGTTCAAGAGAATTTTCTCTTATCAGAAGAAGATGTGGTTGTTCAAGATCCTGAACAAGCTCTTCCAACTCATGAAGAAGTAGTTGTTGAAGAAGATGTTGTTGAGGAGTTTGTCCAAGCTCCTAATGATGAAGAAGCTATGAAATCCCCTATTGTAAGAACAGAGGAAGCCCAAGAAAAGGAGGCTGAAGTGAATCAGCCAGAAATTATTAGATCTGAGGGAGGACCGTCCAAAGATAAAGATGTTGAAGAAGAAAGTTCCTCATCTGAGGATGAACAGAATCAAAATGTTGGATTTGTCAGGCCTCTTCCATTCCCTGAGATCATTGCAAGTAGTGTTCATGAGAATATCAACAATCCTCTTCACTACAAGGGAGATTTATATGAAATATTTTAGAGAGCTGAAAGAGAATTGTTGGAAGAAGAACATAATAAAGTTGGTAATGTGTTTGAGAAGGATAAACCGGAGCAATCCCTGCAGATCCATACCCACTTTGATCCAATTCAGAGCATGGCAGCAGAATCTCAAGAAGATTCAACTAATAAAGAATCGTCTGCTTTTAAAGTCTATGACTTCTGTGCTCTCTACTCTTCAGAAGAACGTGGTCTCTATGGGATCAAATATGATAAAGGCTTTGAACACCCAGAAAGAAGAGAGAAAGGAATTTGCTGATATTTTCAATGTTCTTACTGAGTTGGATAATACTCTGAAGAAGAACACGTATGAGACTCACATTTCAAATTTAAACTTCTCCAAGTTTGAAAAGAAGTTCTATAGTCATCAATCTGAAATGATGGACCTTGAAAGGCACATCAATGATGATCGTCATAGAGAAGCTATGGAGGAACACAGTTTAGTGAAAAACCAGATGGTAGAAATATAAGGATATTTAAGAAGAAATGATGATGAACGACTGGAATTTGTTGACTCTATTGCAAGAAAATTTCAAGCAAAAGAGAATGCAAAAGCTGATGCCGAAAAAGATCAACCCCGTATCACCCAAGGTGAGTCAAGTAGAAGGAGTGACGGTGTGTCAACCGGTACTAGATCTAGACGAGTGCCGAGCAACGATGAAAATCCAAGGCCAACTAAAAGAGGCGGAGGTCGAAGTGGTAGTGATCGTGGAGGCCGAAGTAGTGGTGGTGGTCGTGGTAGGCAATCTGGTTTTGATCAAAGAGGTCGTGCCAGTGGCGGTGATCGTGGTGGGAGATCAAGAGGAAGCGGTCGTGGTGGTCGCGTTCTTCCACCCTTCCTAAATCTATTAAGCGGTCAAGATATGAGCCCAACCGATCCTCGAGTAAAAAGGGAAGAACAATAATCTCTTTTCTCCTACTCTGTTAAGTTTCTCAAACAATGTTTCTTTGATTATGTTCTGAATATTGGTTTTGGAAGTTTGTGAAGTTTGCTGTGAGTGAACAAATGTGTATTTATGTGATGAATGCGTATTTTGCTATATATGCAGGTTTTCAATTTCATCATCAAAAAGGTGGAAATTGTTGGGTCAAATTATTTTGACTAAATGTTGAAATAGTTTGAACATTGGGATTTTGATAATGAAATAACTTATGCGTCTAATTGTTTTTGATACAGGTGTATTAAAGAACAATCTGATTAGACTTGGTTCTAATGAGGCTCATTAGACCGATTTGGCATTAGATGCACGGAGTTAGACGTGCAGTCTAACTAGAAAAGTTAGACGTGTAGTCTAATTAAACGGTGTTAGACGTGCAGTTTTAACCAGAGGAATTAGACGTGCAGTCTAACTCATGGAGTTAGACGTACAGTCTAATAAACTATGTAATTAAATGTGGAGTCTAACTCAGTGGAGTTAGACGTGCAGTCTAATGAAACTTGTAATTATACGTGCAGTCTAACTCAGCGGAGTTAGACGTGCAGTCTAATATATTCGGAATTAGACGTGTAGTCTAACTCAGTGGAGTTAGACGTGCAGTCTAATATATTCGGAATTAGACGTGCAGTCTAACTCAGTGGAGTTAGACGTGCAGTCTAATCGAACTCGTAATTATACGTGCAGTCTAACTCAGCGGAGTTAGACGTGCAGTCTAATATACTCGGAATTAGATGTGAAGTCTAATAGATTGTGAAAGCTAAATGTGAGTCTAACTCTTCAGACAAGTCTGAAGTAATACCGTAATTAGACGTGTAGTCTAACTCGTGGAGTTAGACATTCGGTCTAATGGATTGTGAAAGTTATATATAAGTCTAACTCCTTCAGACAATTTTGAAGTAGAACCGGAATTAGACGTGCAGTCTAACTTAGTGGAGTTAGACGTGCAGGCTAATGGTTTGTGAATGATTAGACGTGATGTCTAATTGATGAAAGTTAGACATATAGTCTAACTCCTTCAGATTAGTCTAAAGTGATTGTAATTAGACGTAAGTCTAATCCCATTAGACAATGTGGTCTAATGGATTCTGCTCTTAGACGGGGACGTGTGAATTCATTAGACGAGGTCGTCTAACTGAAATACGTCTAATGTTATGTTTAAGCAGTATGTTTGAAGCTAGCACCCGCCTACCCACGTTCTATAGTTGTACTCTACTTCTGCTCCACTTTCTAGTGAATATCAGTACGATAGCTATATGCAACCAACCAACGAATGCCACGTAAGAGAATTTCCCTCATATTACTTGTTTTGCAGGTACATTACTGATGGAATATTCGGCGCACTACCAGTTGGTGTACGACCACGATCCCTGTGCTCAGAACCTGTTATGTACTATGGAGGCTTTCCAATGGAAGAGTGCCACGTATCATTCTAAAGATTCGACCGTTAGTCACTGCCCAGTATTTATCAAATCTTAAGGACAACGGACGAAAGGGCTAGCCATTCGATCATCTAAGAAATACTATCTAAGAAGAACAACTGTGAAATCAATTCTTTGAATACTGAAGCCGCAAGTTGCTTTCGTGATTGTACTCTGTGTGAATCAAGAGAGAGCTAGAATAAAAAACACCATTAGCTGAGTGATATTCTTCATCTTGTAAATTGAACAGTGTGTTCTGTTCAATAGTGAGCTAAGTGTGTGCAAACTGTATTTGATTCGCAGAAGAAGAAGACACAACAGTTTGTTTATGGATGTTCAGAGCAAAACTCTCCTACGTCACCCCTTCTTCCAACCACCGGAAGGATTCACTATACTTTTGAATCAAATATTGCTCATTAATCTAGCTAACTCTCTGTTGAACAAAACAACCTTTGTTCAACTTACAACACACTGTTAATAACTATCAAATAGTCTAGTAACTTATATATCAATTTCACGTAGTGATTTAAAAAATACACTTGAGAATAAAATATCTAGACAGAGAATAAGTTGATTTAGGAAATCAAGCTTCTGGAAATCTGTTGATTCAATGAGAGAGAGAGTTTCAGCTTATGTCTTGTATTTTTCTGCTATCCATCTATTGTCTTTAGGAAGCAATATATTATTGAAAAGCTTCAACAGTCTAATCCTCCTTTTGGACACGTGGCAAGCGTCCATTGGAAGGCCGCCCATAGTACACAAGTACAGCAGGCACTGTGCACATGGAACGTGGTCGTACCATACTAGTAGTGGCCAAATATTCTTTTGTAATTGTCCTGCATAGAACATGTAGTGGGAAGAATATTTACTTACGTGGCATTCATTCATTGGATACAATTAGCTGGCTGTCAGACTACACAGTAGAGAGTGGAGCAGAGTAGCAGACAACTAGTTGATCATGGTTAGATGTATATTAACTTCAAACAAATGCTAATAACAGGATCCATTAGACCACCATGTCTAATGGAGTTAGACTGCCAAGTCTTACTACATATCACTTTAGACTAATCTGAAGGAGTTAGACTTGGATGTCAAACTTTACATCCCATTAGACCACCAAGTCTAATGGAGTTAGACGTTAGACTGCCAAGTCTAATGGAGTTAGACTGCCAAGTCTAACTTTACATCTCATTAGACCACCAAGTCTAATAGAGTTAGACTGCAAATCTAACCACTTATAAATTCAGATTAATCTGTAGGAGTTAGACTGCCAAGTCTAACTTTACATCCCATTAGACCACCAAATCTAATGGAGTTAGACAGCCAAGTCTAACTACATATCACTTCAGACTAATCTGAAGGAGTTAGACTGCCAAGTCTAACTTTACATCCCATTAGACCACCAAGTCTAATGGAGTTAAACAACCAAGTCTAACTACATATAAGTTTAGACTAATCTAAAATAATTAGACTGCCAAGTCTAACTTTACATCCCATTAGACCACCAAGTCTAATAGAGTTAGACAACCAAGTCTAACTACATATTACTTCAGACTAATCTGAAGGAGTTAGACTTCCAAGTCTAACTTTACATCCCATTAGACCACCATGTCTAATGGAGTTAGACAACTAAGTCTACCTATATATCACTTCAAACTAATATGAAGGAGTTAGACTGCTAAGTCTAACTACATGTCACTTCAGACTAATTTGAAATAGTTAGACTGTCAAGTCTAACTTTACATCCCATTAGACCACCAAGTCTAATGGAGTTAGGCTGCACGTCTAACTACGTGCATGTTAGACTGCACGTCTAACTACGTGTCTGTTAGACGGCATGTCTAACTACGTGCCTGTTAGACAGAACGTCTAACATCATGCTGACTTCGCTCATGCGCGTTGACTTTGAACTGTTCATTAGACACCCAATGTCTAACCACACATTAGACGCCCCACGTCTAACTACGCGTTGACTTTGCTCGCGCACATTGACTTTGAGTTGTGCATTAGACCCCTCACGTCTAACCACACATTAGACGCCCCACGTCTAACTATGCATTGACTTTGAGATGTGCCTGCAAATTAACAAAACTCTAATTATTAATTCTGCACCTGGTGAGATTCGAACTCAGGTCATCCCTCTGACAGGCGGGTGTATTTACCAATACACCACATACGATTTTGATATCTAAATATATATTATATATTTGATATGAATAACAGTTATTGAACTTAATTTTGTCCATTTATTATCAAAAACTATTTCATCAATTTTTAAAATCAAGATTGTTAAGTTATTTTAAACATTAAAAATCTTAACCCAACAATTTCTCCCTTTTTGATTATTTAAGCTAAATTATCAAAACCTGTTTAAATATTAAAAATCTTAACTCAACAATTTCTCCCCTTTTGATTATTTAAACTAAATTATCAAAAACAGTTTAAACATTAAAAACCTTAATCCAACAATTTCTCACTTGTTGATTATTTAAACTAAATTACCAAAAACCAGTTGAGTTCGTGATTTAAACATAATCTAGACATTATCATAAAAATATAACAATCCTTAAAATATTGCTAAGGTAAGAAAACATAGAATCGAGAAGTGGCTTAGTGAAGATGTCAGCCACTTCAGGGAGTTGCTTGTCATATGCTATGTCCAAGCAACCGGTTGTCCAAATGCCATTTGACCCTTCTAGATTGCTTTCCTATTTTACCTGTATTCAAAGACAATAACGAATATGGTACCCATTTTTCTTTGGTTGCATGGCTTATTAGTCCCTTGGAAATCAATACTTTGATTATTCTTATGCATTTCCCATGTTGCGTTGTGATCGGTGCATCTGATTTAGGCTTAGCAGACGTCTTCCTGCTAGCATATGTTCCCTTAACCTTAGAGGATGGTTTTTGATTAAAACTCCTTGACTTCTTGTCAGGTTTTAGTTTGCCAGACTTGCTAGCTATTTTCTTCATACATTTCAGCCAGCTAACAGTCGGCGATGCATAAATAAGGTCATCCTTCAAGGTTAGCTTTTCACAGCTTAAGTTAGTTCTATTATCTGTTAAGCTCCCTTTGAAAAAGTTTATAGACTTAAACTTGCCAGTTTTTGGGTTTAAATTTATACATGACTAGTTTGGGTCATTGCTGTCAAATCGTTAACCGGATTTGCACCCGGCAGGCCTCAACAGACTTATTTGATGTCTGACTGCATCTCCAGACTTCGTCCAAGAACTCACCACATATGTCAAACGTTGGTTTTTAGAAAATAGAGTTTAAACCTTTTCTTTAAGCATCCCATTCTCTGATGAAAGCTCAAACACTTTGTTTTCAGAAAACTTTGGTTTAGAAACTTTAGATGAAGAAGAGATATTGGTCTCATATTTCGCTTTTATTTCATTAACAATATCTAATAACTTCTTATACTCAATGGCCATGTCATTGAGTGCAACAGTTAACTCTTCGTTGGTAAACTTTTGTGAGGAAAGATCAGTTACCTTAGATTGTTGGTAAACTTTTATGAGGAAAGATCAGTTACCTTGGATTGATCTTCTGCCATCAAGCATATGACGGCTTCTGTATAACTTTCACCAGATGAGTCCTCTGAGTCACTATCGTCCCATTTGGACTTATTTTCAGCACGTGTTAGAACCTTCTGATCTTTTTGGTTCTTCTTCATTTGAACTTTATGGCAATACATCTGAATCAGCTTCTCCCAGATTTCTTTAACAGAGGAGTAGGACTTGATCTCACAAAATATATTCATGTTGATTGACTGGTATATGATATTTTTGGCGACATTATCTAGGTTGTTCGTCATCTTATCTTCAGTCGTCTAGCTACATCTTGGCTTCATAATCTTTATGGGACCATATGTAATGACACTCCACATATTGCAATCAAGAGCAGCCAAGTGCACTTGCATTCTCATCATCCAATAATCGTAGTTTCTTTCGAAAGAAAAGGGATATTGTTGATGATAGAAATGATTCGGGTTCTTGAAGCTTGAGAATAGAAAACAGGGCTCTGATACCAATTGATAGGATCGGCGTGATCAATAGAGACGGGGTCTGGCTATTGATGACGACTTTGGATAAACGAGTTGATAAAAATCCTGTTAGGGATTAATATCACTTTCTATTCTTCATAAACCCTTACAAACTCTTCAAGCGGTTCAAGTGCGGAAACGTTTCCTCAGGTTTGAAGATAAGAACCAACAAAAAAATAAAAGACAAAAAGAATAAGACACAGCTGTTTGTTTATGCATGTTCGGAGTAAAACTCTCCTACGTCACCCCTTCTTCCAACCACCGGAAGGATTCACTATACTTTCGAATCAAATACAACTCACTAATCTAGCTAACTCTTTGTTGAACAAAACAACATTTGTTCAACTTATAACACACTGTTAATGACTATCAAATACTCTAGTAACTTATCTCTCAACTTCACATAGTGATTTACACACTTGAGAATAAAATATCTAGAGAGAGTAAGTTGATTCAAGAAATCAAGCTTCTGGAAATCTGTTGATTCAATGAAAGAGAGAGCTTCAACTTCTGTCTTGTATTTTTCTGCTGGCCATCAATTATCTTTAGGCAGCAATATATTCTTGAAAAACATCAACGGTCGAATCCTCCTTTTGGACACGTGGCAAAAGTCCATTGGAAGGCCGCCCATAATATACAATTACAAAAGGCACTATGCACATGGAACGTGGTCATACCATACTGGTAGTGGCCAAATATTCTTCAATAATTGTCCTTCATAGAACAAGTAGTGGAAGAATATTTACTTACGTGGAATTCATTCATTGGATACAATTAGCAGGTTCTCAGACTGCATAGGAGAGAGTGGAGCAGAGTAGCAAACAGCTAGTTTATCATGGTTAAACGTATGTTAACTTTAAACAACTGTCGAAGCGAGGCATTAGACGTGCTCCATTAGACTGCCAAGTCTAATGAGAGTTAGACACCCCCGTCTAATAACAGGATACATTAGACCACCAAGTCTAATGGAGTTAGACTGCCAAGTATAACTACATATCACTTCATACTAATCTGAAGGAGTTAGACTTGGACGTCTAACTTTACATCTCATTAGACCACTAAGTCTAATGGAGTTAGACTGCCAAGTCTAATTTTAAATCCCATTAGACCACAAAGTTTAATGGAGTTAGACTGCCAAATCTATCCAACATATCACTTCAGACTAATCTGTTAGAGTTAGACTGCCAAGTCTAACTTTACATCCCATTAGACCACCAAGTCTAATGTAGTTAGATAACCAAGTCTAACTACATATCACTTCAAACTAATCTGAAGGAGTTAGACTGCCAAGTCTAACTTTACATCCCATTTGACCACCAAGACTAATGGAGTTAGACTACCAAGTCTAACTTTACATCCCATTTGACCACCAAGACTAATGGAGTTAGACTACCAAGTCTAATTACATATCACTACAGACTGATCTGAAGAAGTTAGACTGCCAAGTCTAACTTTACATCCCATTAGACCATCAAGTCTAATGGAGTTAGACTACACGTTTAACTACGTGCTCGTTATACTTCACGTCTAACTTCGTGCCTGTTAGACGGCACGTTAACTACGTGCCTGTTAGACGACACGTTAACTACGTGTCTGTTAGACAACACGTTAACTACGTGCCTGTTAGACGGCACGTCTAACTTCGTTTTGAATTTGCTCGTGCTCGTTGACTTTGAACTATGCATTAGACGCCCAACGTCTAACCACACATTAGATGCCCCAAGTCTAACTACGTGTTGACTTTGCTCATGCGCGTTGACTTTGAGTTGTGCATTAGATGCCCCATGTCTAACCACATATTAGATGCCCCACGTCTAACCACACATTAGATGCCTCACGTCTAACTACGCGTTGACTTTTAGTTGTGCCTGCAAATTAACAAAACTCTAATTATTAATTCTGCACCTGGTGAGATTTGAACTAAGGTTACCCGTATGACAGGCTGGTGTATTTACCACTACACCACATACGATGTTGATACCTAAATAAATATTTATATATTTGATATGACTAAGAGTTATTGAACTTAATTTTATCCATTTATTATCAAAAACCATTTCATCAATTATTAAAATCAAGACTGGTAAGTTATTTTAAACATTAAAATCTTAACCCAACAATATATGAGTCACAAATGATTTGTATTCAATGATGGCGTGTTATAGAGCTTTGCGTTCTAATGTAGCGTAGCTCTACTTAAGTGTTGTAACCGCACTTTAGTATCATAACCCTACTTGAATAGCGTGTGACTGTTAATCTTCTTTGAAGGTTTGTATAATGATACACGACATTTAATTCATCGGTCGAATCTTATTATTACATGTGTCATTATTCCGTTGATTATTGTGTGTGTTGATGTTGCATTTTGTCGCTTTCCGGACGATGAACAAGGTAGATGAATGGTCACTACTTCATTCTTATACTGAATCCTTGGCGTCTGTTAGCGCTTCTTCATAACAGAGCATTTGTTGAAGTTCAGACAGTATCTGCTCGCACACTATTTCAGACTACCACGTCTGATGTAGTTCAGATTACATCTTTTCGCGCACTACTTCAAATTACCACGTTTGATGTAGTTCAGACTATGTCTACTTGCGCACTACTTCAGACTTCCATGTCTTTTGTAGTTCAGACTCCGTCTGCTCGCGCACTACTTCAGACTTCTACGTGTGATGTAGTTCAGAATACGTCTGCTTGCGCACTACTTCAGACTACCACGTCTGATGTAGTTTAGACTACCATTGCTCGCGCACTACTTTGAACTACCACGTTTGATGTAGTTCAGACTACGTTTTCTCGCGTACTACTTCAGACTTCCACGTCTGTTATAGTTTACACTTCGTTTGCTCGCGCACTATTTCAGATTACCACATTTGATGTAGTTCAGACTTCGTCTGCTCGCGCACTATTTCAAACTACCATGTCTAGATAGTGTAATTAGACTTCGTCTGCTCGCGCTTGCTTCAGACTACCATGTCTGATGAAATACGTCTTATGAGTTGTACTGCGTAAAGATAATTTACAGAACTTAGTTTTATTTAGACCATTTCATTAAAACTATGTCGTATTGATTTAAACTTATTCTCTTAATTTTATTAAATCATATTTCCTTAATTTGTTATATCTATTTTAATTGATTTTTCTTTTTATTTATTAAACTTAATCTCACAATTTCACCATTTTTAATGATGTTAAAACTAAGTTAAAAATAAAGCTTAAAAATTAATCATTATATTTATAAATATAAACTACAAAAGATATTCAAGGTTTAAAGTTTCCTCCCTTGTTGGTCATAGAAATAACATTCCCAGCCTCGACCTCCTCCTCCACCTCCACGACCATTGACGCGATCTTCTTGATAGTTGTCACGTCCAACTTGGGTTGGCTTCTTCTTGAAACGAGTTCCACGAACAAAACTTGTCCCACCTTGATTGCTACCTTCCCTTTTTTAACATTATTAGGGTCAACAACAAGGGCATCGACTTTAACAGTTGCGGCAGCCGCATCTTCTTCATCCTAGAAGTGTCGAGCGACCGCGTCAACATCTTCATTTCGCTCAGCTTCCGTAGTTTTGAGGGATTGGGAGATTTCAACCATCTACTAAGTGAGGATTTCAATGGAGGCCTCGTCTCATTATGACGCTGAAGATTTAGAGACTCAAACTTGTCATAAATGTCGTTGCTCTACGTGATCAAATATTTTTGCATCTTGGACATCTGAGTTCGAAGCATCGCCACTTCATGAGTAGACTTCAACAAGACTTGTTATAAATCGCTTGAGCCAAGACTAATTCAACATTAGTAGAGGAGTTCGTTGCAGATTGCTTCTCAAGAGTTTCCAGTATAGAGGAGATGGACTGAATACTCTACTACATCGGAGCCAGAGCGTTCAGGATGAATTTGCGGAAATTCATAGCTCCTGAACAGGCCTCCTCATAAGAATAGGGAGAAAATGATATGATGTGGGATCCGACTGGAAGAGAGCGAATAAGATTAGCATGAAGACTTACTTGAATAGATCGATTTTGTTCCTTGTTTTGAGAAGATGCCCGGGGCACAATTGTCAACGCTCTAGATTCACCTCCAGCTCCTTGGACTTTGTCGCACAAATCCTTGACAAGTACCAAAATATATTCAGTATGGAGGGATACACAAGAATGAGACATAGGGGAGAATGTTATCTTTATTCAGACACCTTCTCTTCAGACGCCTTCCTGTCTAATAAGATTTCCATAGAATCTGCTTCAAACGCCCTCCTAGAGATAGGGTCTGAAGTCTGCTCAACTCCTTTGGATGTCTGCTTAGACGAGGAAGAAGAGGGATGAGAAGCTTCCGCTTCAGACGCTCTCTTAGAATAGACATGTTCCCCCTCAGCAGATGGGGTCTCCCTCTTTTCGGAAGACTTCGAAGGTTCCCCCTCAACAGACGGGGTCTGCCTTTGTTCGAACGTGTGGGGGGCAGCTTCAGACGTTTCCTTTTGAGTAGACGGGGGTTGCTGCTCAGACCTTGGGACAATTTATGTTGGGTCAAATTATTTTGACTAAGTGATGAAATAATTTAACCATTGAGATTTTGATGATGAAATGACTTATGTGTTTTGATGCAGGTGTATCGAAATTATATTTCATAAGACTTGGTTCTAATGAGGGTCATTAGACCGATCTCGGCATCACATTCAAAGAATTAGACGTGTAGTCTAATGAATACACAGAATTAGACGTGCAGTCTAACTTAGTGGATTTAGACGTGCAGTCTAATGAATGCATAGAATTAGAAGTGTAGTCTAACTCAACGGAGTTAGACGTGCAGTCTAATGAATTCCCGAATTAGACGTGTGATCTAATAGATCTACGGAGTTAGACGTGCAGTCTAATATATTTGCAAATAGACGGATAGTCTAATGTATATGGAATTAGAAGGATAGTCTAATATATTCGGAATTAGACGTGTAGTCTAACTCAGCGGAGTTAGACGTGCAGTCTAATATGTGCGGAATTAGACGTGCAGTCTAACTCAGTGGAGTTAGACGTGTAGTCTAATATATTTGCAGAATTAGACGTGTAGTCTAACTTAGTGGAGTTAGACGTGCAGTCTAATGGATTGTGAAAGTTAGACGTAAGTCTAACTCCTTCAGATTAGTCTGAGGTAGAACCGGAATTAGACGTGCAGTCTAATGTTTAGTGAATGATTAAACGTGTAGTCTAATTAGTGAAAGTTAGACATGAGTCTAACTCCTTCAGATTAGTTTAAAGTGATTGTAATTAGACGTAAGTCTAATTCTATTAGACCAGGCGGTCTAATAGACTATGTTTTTAGACGGCGATGTTAATTTCATTAGACTGATTTTCACAATTCGTCTAACTGAAATACGTCTAATGCTAAACTTAAGAAGTATGCTTGAAGCTAGCACCCGTCTACCCACGTGCTATAGCTGTACCCTACTCCTTCTCCACTTTCTAGTGAAGATCAGTACAACAGCTATATGCAACCAACCAACGAATGCCACGTAAGAGAATTTTCCTCATATTACTTGTTTTGCATGTACATCTCTGATGGAATATTCGGCGCACTAGCAGTGGTGTACGGCCACGATCCTTGTGCTCAGAACCTGCTGTGTACAATGGAGGCTTTCCAATGGAAGAGTGCCACGTATCATTTTAAAAGATTCGACTGTTAGCCCCTGCCCAGTATTTAACAAATCTCAAGGACAACGGAAAATCTGTCTCACGAACTTCCAGATTTTACAAAGAGTTAATCTACAATTCTGCTTGCTATTCCAGAGAAAGAAATCAAGCCTTTTACTGTGAAGTTGCTTTCCTAATTGTACTGTGTGTGAATGAAGAGAGAGCTATAATCAAAAACACCTTTAGCTAAGTGATATACTACATCTTGTAATTGAATAGAGGGTGTTCTGTTCAATAGTGAGCTAAGTGTGCAAATTGTATTTGATTTTAATCATATTATAGTGAATCCTTCCGGTGGTTGGAAGAAGGGTTGACGTAGGAGAGTTTCTTCGAACATTCATAAACAAACTACTATGTTCTTTTATTTCTATCATCTTTTCATATTTCATCTTGTGCTTCAAACCCAAGTAAACAATTCCGCCTTGAATCTGTTTCAGTGTTTACAAGTGTTTGCGTAGAATAGAAAGCGAATTAAATCACTAACAAGATTTCTTTCACACCGTTTATTATAAGCATTCATCCTTAGCTAGACCCCGTCTCTATCGATAAAATCGATCCTAACAATTGGTATCACAGTCCCGTTTCTATTCTCAAGCCTTTCCTGAAATATGTCGACCGTAACCAAAGATGTCAGTGCTACAACCATTCCAACTTTCTCTCGAGAAAACTACATTGTTTGGAAGAAAAGAGTTCGTGCTCATCTCTCTTCTCTTCATGATGACATGTGGAGCGTTGTCACAAAAGGTCCTATCAAGATTGATAAGGAGAAGGCTGACTAGACCGCTGATGAAAAGAGGTAGAACAACCTCAACAACATGACTCTTGATGTGCTGTACAGATCTCTCGATGACAGTATGTTCAACTACATTATTGAATGCGATACTTCCAAAGAGGTATGGGACAGACTCACTAAACTGTGCGATGACAACGAGCAAACCAAGGAAAACAAGATCATGGTTGCCACTCAACAGTTCCACAACTTCAAGATGCGTCCTGGTGAAACAATGAACGATTTCGACACTAGATTCAGCAAGATTGTCTCCTCTCTGTCCATCCTAGGCAAGACCTATAGTAATCGGGAGCTTGCTATCAAGGTCATGCGTGCTTTTCCAAGGGAATGGGACATAAAGACTATGGCGATAAGAGAATCCAAAGATCTTAACAAGATCTCTCTCTTTGATCTCTTTGTTGATCTCAAGGCCTATGAGTTCGAGTTGAACTGTACGATGGAAGAAGATCATAGCCCTACTTAAATAGTGTGTGACTGTTAAGCTTCTACGAAGTTTTGTATAATGATACACGACAGTTAATACAATAGTCGAATCTTATTATTAACATGTGGCATTATTCCGTTGATTACTGTGCATGCTGAAGTGGCAGTATGTCGCTAGTCGGAAGATGATCAAGGAAGATGAACGGGCAATGATTTAGTCTTCTATTAAAGTCTAGACGTCTGCTAGCGCTTCTTCAGACTAGAATGTCTGTTAAAGTTCAGACTCCGTCTACTCACGCACTACTTCAGACTACGACGTCTGATGTTGTTTAGACTATGTCTGCTCACGCACTACATCATACTACAACATTTGATGTATTTATCGTGCATTACTTTAGACTTCATCGTTTGTTATAATTCAGACTTTGTCTGCTCGCGCACTACTTCAGACTTCCACGTTTGTTGTAATTCAGACTTCGTCTACTCACGTACTACTTCAGACTATAACGTCTGATGTAGTTTAAACTACGTCTACTCGCGCACTACTTTAGACTCGCATGTCTGATGTAGTTTAGACTACGTCTGCTTGTGCACTAATTCAGACTTCCACGTCTGTTGTAGTTTAGACTTCGTCAACTCGCGTACTATTTCATACTACCACGTCTGATGTAGTTCAAACTTCGTCCACTCGCGCACTACTTTAGACTACCACGTGTGAAGTCGCGCTTGCTTCAGACTACCACATCTGATGACATACGTCTTATGAGTTGTACCTACGCAAAGATAATTTACACAACTTAGTTTTGTTCAGACCACATAATTAAAACTATGTCGTATTGATTTAAACTTATTCTCTTAAGTTTATTAAATCATTTTTCATTAATTAATTATATCTATTTTAATTAAATTTTTTTCTTTATTTAACTTAATCTAACAACCACCCATTTAATATAACTCAATAAATCTCCATATTGACTAAAATTTTCCCAATTCCCCAAATGTATTATTGAATTCACAAATATTCTCTATCTCCTCTTAAATCTAGAGTTTCCCTAAGACATCTTAACATATGCATTTGTCAATATCAAATTGCCTAGATGCAATCGTTGATGTTAAATGACCCATATGTATTTGCTAACGTCGGATGGCCTAGATGCACTCCTCGATGTCGGATGGCTCAAATGCACTCGTCGATGACCGATGATATAGATACACTTGTCAATTCCAGAGGACACAGATGCACTCGTCGATGATGGATGGATCAGATGCACTCGTCAATGTTTGTTGATACAGATGCACTCGTCGATGATGGATGGATCAGATGCACTCGTCAATGTCGGATGGCTTAGATGCACTCGTCAATGTCGGATACCCGAGATCAATTATTCAATGTCGGATGACCCAAATTCATTCATCAATGTTAAAGATAACCTAATTTCATTAATAAATGTCAGAGGTGTCCCTAATGTATTAGTCGATTCTAGATGCCCAAAGGCTATAGTTAATGCAAGATGGCCCATATGCATTACTTAATACCTGAGATGGCTTAGTTGCATTAGTCAATGTTAAATTGCCTATATGCATTAGTCAATGCACAAATGAATTATTTAGTGCCTTATATGGCCTATATGTATTATTTATTACAGCAGTAAGCCGTTATTTAAATAGTAAGTCGGTTTTAGCATTTTCAATGACATTAAACCGACCAATCGAACAATTGTGATCGCATTGATAAAAAGAAAATTGTGATTAATACAATTTGACCGTATGATTTGATATTCAATTTAATTTTAATGGTTTTGATTCATTTTAAAAATTTTAGTCAGTTTAAGAACATTAGATATGCTAAAATACTATTAGGTCTGAGATTAAGATAATTTAATTATTCTCTCTTCTAGCCCAGCGGCAATAAGAAGTGGATATTCACCCTAAGGTGCTAGGTTCGAGCTTGTCAGGCGCAGGGCCTGATGAAATGGGTTTATGGGATACATGCATAACTAGTTGTGTCATTTTTTTAAGATAACTTACCTATTTATTTGGTGGTTCTATTTTATTGATAATTATATTTCAAACAATTTTTAATCTTATTTTTGTTAATTTTTATTTGTTATTTTAAATTATCAATATGTTTATTCTTTACTCTTTCATATTTCATTTAGTTTATATTGATTTTTTAATTATATTAAATATTTTCAAGTTGATAGATATTAGTTGAGATCATCTAAAAGAATTTGATTGCACAATTAAGTATTAAATAATTCAATACTCAAGAAGAGAATATATTTATATCTAAGATGGTTGTTGATATACATTTTCAAATATTTTACCAATATTAATATATCAGAGTAACTACAAAGTAATAATCTTACACCATTGAGAAAAAAAATTCAATAATGAAAAACATAATATCTTATAGTTTTTGTCATAAAACGTTTTTTTTTTTGTTAAAAATAATTGTTGTAAATGATGTTTGAGAATGGGAAGTATTACATTAAGTGCATCATAAAACAAAATTTTCTTTGTTCCACAAGATTATACATATGGTGAGCAATTGATATATTATTTAATTAGTAATTCTTTTAGGATTGTAATTATAATTTATCTGAATATATTCATCCACAAATGATCTACACCCCAACACTAATAATAAAAAGAATATTTACCTTCATAGGTTATACATTTAGTGAGTAATTGATAATACCTTCATTATCTATTATTACTAATTATTTTAGAACTTTAGTTATTATTCATTACGTAGATGTAAATCTCAATATTTTTTAAATAAATATCATTCTTGTTGTATTTTTATTTGTATGTGTAGGTTCATAAGTAGATATTATCATCTAGAGATAACATTAAGTAAAGTCCGACCCATTCGTGCTAGAGACTTTTCTTCCCCAACTTGTACGACTCATATTTAAAAGGCTAAACCAATGAAATAAAGTATATAACATAAATGTGTGATTTCAAATAATAAATATTTTATTTCATTTTTCTCATTATTTGTTAATGGGTTAACTTTAACCATGCTTAAAATATACCTATTTAATTACACTCTTTACATTTTGTCACAAATTTCAGAAACTTGATTAAAAATAATTTGATATGTGATTTTCAATCCAAATTTTAGTGTTTATCAATTTTTCTATGATTTGATAATTGACACAATTAAATATATATATATATATATAACATTACTATTTGTTTTTATATTTTATAAGAGTTTTAAATGTATTTCTTTATAATAATTAAAATTTTTAATATATTACAATTTTTATATAATTTTATCATTTATGGATAATTAGGTATAGTCGTGCCCAAATTCATGAAACACATAATTTTACTGATCATTTTATACCTACTTCAAATTGAATATATAATATATGTATTTTCTTGTAAAATTTATTTGTAATATCATAAATTTAATTAAGATCTAAAATATAAACAAGAAAAACAAATTTCAAAAAAAATAATTTTATTTCATAAAATGTATTACAATTACATTGTCCAATCGAATACATCAAAACTACTTCTACAACCTTATTAATTAGCTTTACAAGACATATAAGAGACTTGATTTAAGGAAAATATGGTTTTCCTCATTTCGGATAAGTATGACTAAGAACGTTGATTAATTTAAGCTAAAAAATTAGCCACATCTAAAAACACAAACTTGAGGATAAAAAGTGTTAAAAAAAGTATCATATAAATTACACTTTTTAGAACATTACAAGCATACATAGAGAATAATGATTGTGATATAGAAGAGCAGTGTTAGTGTAAAATTGTGGGGTTGTTGATAGAGGCGACTCAACACCAAACCCTTAGTTTCTATATAGACTATCACTGACATTAACTTCTTTAATAGTTTCGGTTAAATGATATTTGTTTCTTATCATGATTCTAAACTCCACGTGTTCATGTAAAATTTTGTGAAGTCGAAAATTGTGTTGAAAAATTAAGAGAACAATACAACAAAATAGAGAAAAAATTTAATTAGAGCAAAATTTAATATAAAGGTTTTTTTGGTTACGTATCATTTTATAAATATATCAGTATTATGTATGAATTGTTTTTTCTAACAATAATTTTATTCAACATTAACCTCAATATTATAATTGACTAAAATTAAATAATTTATCACAGTTAATTAAAAAAACTTCATTATTTATTAGTTACTTATTTTAAAAAAAATATATATTATTATTTATAATTTTTTATTTTAATTGTTTTTTTCAAAATAAAAAAAATACATTTATTACTTATATTCTTAAAATTTATTAAATTATTTTACTTTTTGTTATTTAATATTGTTTTCAAATAATATTAAATAATATTTTAAAAAATTACTTAAAAATAATATTTTATCTTACAAAAAATTATATATATAAAATATTACAATATAGTGCGTTTGTAACGTTGTACAAGTTATATAAATTTATATAAATTGTAAGGGGTATAATTTGTATAGGGGCATTAAGATGTATAAATTATATTAATTATTAATATTTGTTTGGAGGAATAAAAGAGTTATAAATTATATAGGTTTTATAATTTTGTGTTTGGTTGTTTATAGAATAAAATTATAAAAAGAGTAAAAAGACTATTTTATTCTTGTATTTATATACATTATTTTATTATTTATATTATCTTATCTTATTTTATTTTTTATTAATAATTATATTTAAATTAATTAAAAAAATAATCATCATATAATAATTTTGTAATAAAATATTGAAAAACAAAATCATAACAAATTCATTGAACCTTAAGTATTTGTTCAACCTTATACTGAAAATATAGTTAGACAACTAGTCTTATTGCCTATCGAAATAGACAATTGTTCTCTTAACTTGTTTAAACAATTCCTAAATAAATCGATCATTTATATTTTAACTGTAAATATTATTGCCAAAAAGGGAAAAATATTCAAAGAATTTGTTTACTTTTAAAGTTGAGTTTATATGGCTTCCACCAAGAAAATAACTACCTTCACCGTAAGATGAAAAAGACAAGAAGATAAGTTGTCATAAAAACTTAGGTTACAAAAAAGAAGAACGATCCAAATGTTTGAATAAAGAAAAATAAATAAATGAAAGTTTTAAAAGGGAAGAAATGTTTTATTGGGTGGGTTAAAAAGTGAAAGAAAAATTTTTAAAAATTTATACCTATTTATAAAAAAATAATAATAATAATAATATTGACCAAACATCAACTAAAATTTACTGTAATGTGACATTAGTATCTTATATCTACAATATTGTATATCTACCCAAATAGAGGCATATACAGAACTTCTCATTTTTTTTCTTTTTAAGAGTATAAATTTTTATTTCTCCAGGGCTGAAATAACCCAGCAATAGATCGAAAGAGTTTATGCACTCAAAATCAGTAATTGAACATAATAGGTAATTTAATTGACATGTTTTGTAATTCAAAATCAGTTTGTACCATTTCTTCATATCTCTAAGAATTTAATATTGAAAATTTTGTATGTGCACATAATAAATATATCCATCATTTAACAACTCCTCCTCTAGTTTGAGATATATAAGTATAAGGATAATTAAAATATAACTTAATTGTGAATGCAGTTTAGTCGGCTTTAAATAAATTTAAATTCAATTATACTTCGATTATTAAAAGACTTATACATCTGTAATAGATTATAATTGATACAATTGATTATAAAAATGAGAAAGTAAATTTGACCAACAATTTGGATTAATTTTTTTTTTACATTTTCTTGTATTTATAGTCTCACTTATTTTTAAAGTCTATGATACTATATTTTAAAATCTATAAATACAATTACTTTTTAAATATTTTTATTATACTGTTTATTTAATGCTTCTTTAAGGTTGCATAATATATAAATGCTACTTAAATATGAGTCTGTTTATTGGCAAATGGATTCAATATTGAAAATATTATATTAAAATAAAAAATAGATGATTAAATAATGACCACATATTTCTCATTTTCAGAGAAATAATTTCTGTAAAAGAATGCTTAGTAATTTATATTTAGCAACTTAGTTATTGAATTATTATTTTTGAACAATTGTCTTGGGTGTTTATTTTTGTACATTTGTCAGATTATTTGGATCGCTAAGACCACAATAAAATTAGTAAGTGTTTGTGGACAACTCTAACTTTTCAAATTCATGTACTTTGATTTTAGTATAGATATAGATTTTCTTTTTCCTTTATTTATTATGTTCTTTTCTATGCATATACAATTTTCTTTCAAAACTTATCAAATAATTTATATGTTTGGTTATAATAAATTCTACTCATATATATTATGAATTCATGAATCTAAATTGTATCTGTTATTTTTATAAATCCCCAAACTCACTTTTGTTTTATTTTATTTCTATTGAAGATAGATCTTTCAAGTTACCATTTCGATTATTCAGACTCCCATGTGTTCTTTTGGATGTTTAGAATGCATAGAAGGGCGAATACAAAATTTTATTTTCCCTAAACTATAAAGATTACGCTATTACGTGTAACATGCGAGAATATTAAGTATATTAATCAAATCAATCCACGAATACCCTTACTAAAATAAAATAAATATACATAATCTAAAAAGTGATGGGAATACTCGATTTAAATATTAAATTTATATATTTAAAATTTTATCTCGTATTATTGAAAATGTAAAAGTAAGACAAAATAAATTCTATAAAATTTAATGTATCATTTATGTTGCAACCTTTTATTCTCTGTAGAATACATTTTCTTTTGTTGTGTTAATCTTATTTTCATAAATATAAAATTATATACCAAAAATTTATAGATTCATTTTGTTCAATATTCAATTTTCTTGCATCACCAATTCAAGACAACTCAACAATTCTTCATATTGACTTGAATTCTCCCAAATGCCCCCAAAGACATTAATCAATATACATATTTTCTTCGTTTCTAAGAGAGCATCTATTATCCAATCCAAACCAACCTTAGAGCTTGTTTAATGATATATTTTTTGTAAATAAAATCTTATTTGATGAATAAGTGAGATATTTTTGTTAGTGAATTTTAATCGAAAAATATGAATTAAATATAACAATTTGGTATCTGTGTTGATGATTCGTGATGATTGGATAAAGGGTTATTTCCTTCATCAAACAAGGAATTGTATTAAATCCATATAACCCATCATCAAACAGGGCCTTAATGAGTTCAAGTTTTTCTAAAAGGTAACAATAAAAAGATATAAATACTTATAACACTATTTGAAATTCATTTTGGAAACACAATGGATTCGGTTGGATTCGGTTGAGGAAATTATCTCCCTTCTTAAAAACCTTAGTGCTGCGTATCATTTTTATTTCTTTTTCTCTCTTTTTTTTTAATGTCATGTTTTGTTTTATTGTACTTCAATGAATCAAAATTTTAATTTATCATGGTCTTTTTTCATAAAAAACAAAATAAGGAAGACTTACCTTAACTTCAATATTGCCAAGAATCATGCTACCCTCTCTTGATAAGTTTTCTCTCCTTCCGCCTAATAATGGAAATTTGTATAAGTGTTTGTGTGATCAAACGCGATAAAGAAGACGATGATCCGATAAACGATATAAATCTCCACCTTGACTTGCAAACTTTAAGATGTCCTATATATATTTGTCTCCTCTTCTAAGACTTTTATAATGACATTATTTGCAAGGCAACAAAATTATTGAATGTGACTTCTTCTTCAAATTAACCATCTCAGTTATTGTTTTTAGTCCGACCAATAACTTCAATGACCCCATCATACATGAACCATGTTAGTTCAATAGAGCTCGTATCTTAATCTGTTATGTTATTCCTCGAGAATGATCATCTCAAAGATTTATTTTTCTTTTACTAACAATTTCAACGATCCAATAAGCCTATTATTTAAGTAGAACCCTCATTTTTATCTTCAACATAATCTTCTCTTTTAAAATCGTCATCTTAACCGGTTATTTTTGTTCTTGTCGACAATTTCAACCAGTTCATAAACCTTGTTGTTTTTGTACAACCCACATCTGAATCTGCCATATTACATTCTCCTCTAGAACTTGTAAATTTTAATACTTACTGTTGTCATTTCAATTGAAAAGACAAACAATTGAATAATCTGTAGCTTTGATACAGTTTATTGTAACGAAAATATGAGAGATGATGTAAGCAATAAAATAGACACAAATTTTAACGTACTTCACCAAGATTAAAAACATAACTACGTCCACCAAGAAGAAAAAGAGAAAAATTTATTAAGGAAATCATAATAGAGATTATTATATCGTGAAATATTAAGGTCATGACATGAATTTATATAACACTTTGTCTCCTAAAACCCTAACATATAAAACACTATGACTAAAATGATTCTCTCAAGACAAATGCTTCATATTTCTAAAGTGTTCACCTACATCTTTAAATAAGACTCAATTAAGTCAATACTAATATATATACAAAGAATCAATAAAATATTTTCAAAATATTTTTGGAGTTATATTGTCATAACAAAATATCAAAATTTATTTTGTATTATTCTTATTTCATTAAATCAAGATATACATTAAAAGCATATAATTTGCTTTTATTTAATATTCTCTTTTTTTCAACACCAATTTAAGACAACTTAACAATAATTACTCTCGTTCAAACTTATTAGATGAGACCTCAAATCCATGCATTATCTATAATAAATTAACATTCAATTTTTATTTGGCTGTATTTTCTTTAACACATTAGTTCGTATATAATATTTACTACATGTTACCTCCCATAAGAAGTAATTTTTGTTCTCCAATTGTTGATTGAATTGAAGGAGGGTTAAACTATTTTCTTTGTTTCTTAGAGAGAGAGCATCTATTATACAATCTAAACTAGCCTTAGAACTTGTTTAATGATGTAATTTTAAAAAAATAAAGTTTTGTTTGATGAATAAGTGAGATCTTTGGGTTAAATAGATAAAATATCTTTTATACTAAGGGAATTTTAATCGATGAATATGAATTAAATCAAACAATTTGGTATATGTGTTTACGATTCGTGATGATGCATTAAAATGGGAATTAAATTAAATTCAAATATCCCTTCATCAAACAAGGCCTAATGAGTTCAAGTATCTATAAACTAACAATACAAATATAACAAATACTTAAATGTATGATACTATTTGAAATATGTTTTGGAAAATACATGGAGTCGGTGGAGGAAAACATTCATGAACGTTAATTCTTTTGTTATAAATAGACTATCAATTTTTTTTGTCTATTATTCTTTTTGATGTCATGTTTTATTTCGTTGTATTAAATAAATCATATTTTTAATTTATCATAGGCTCTTTTCAAAAAAATAATAATGAAGACTTACCTCAACTTCTACCCTCTCATGATAAGTTTTCTCTCCTTCCACCTAACAATGTAAATTTGTATAAGTTTTTGTATGATGAAGGTGATTATCCGATAAAAAATATAAATTTTAAATCGTTGATTAGTCGGTTTGATCAATCTAGTTTAAACATTTAGAAGAACAGTATTATCTATTAACTGATTTATTAAATAGATTAAAAAATATTATATATATATATATTAATAAAAAAACGTCCGGTAACACAATTTATAAATAATATATTGGTAGGATCTAGGTCGAGACTAGGGAACCGGGGTCGGCCGATTTAGTACTTTCACTCAACGGTTTGGTATTTAATCCGGTAAGAGATTAACATCGGGTTTCAATACTACACAGGCTGTCACAAACCCTTGAACCGAGTTCAAGTGCGGAAGTGGTTTGTTTCAAATTGAAGCAATACACACACAAGATGAATAAGGCCGAATTTGGGTAGAGTCAGTTTGAAGTTTAGTGGGTCGGTTTGGGATATAGTAAATCGGTTTAGGTAATGTTTAATCGGTTATGGCGGTAGGAGTCGGTTAGTATAAGTCGGTTAGAATGTAAACCCGACAGAAAGTAAATAACAAGACAGGTTTTTATGGATGTTTCGGAGATAAGACTCCTACGTCACCCCTTCTTCTCGAAACCGCGAGAAGGATATTCACAAAGGAATACACAAACACAATCTGATCGAGACTTATTTGCTGTTCGATAAACACTCGTACAATTTTAACCTAAATTGTAATCTTACTTCAAATGCAGACTTAAAACCTTGAATCTTATAGAGAGATAAGCTTGTAATTAATAATTCTTAGAGCTTGTAGCTGGTAGAACTGGTTGCTGCATTTACTCCTCTCCAACTCCTTTTATAGGTGAAATGTGCCAAGGGTCACATTTCTTCTCCTTGAATCTAATTGGTTGAGAAGAGGTTCAGTGATTCAGACCTGGCGGTTTAAGTTTCCAGTGCGTAGATCAAACCGACTAGGTTTGTCTTTTACTTGATATAATAACTGTCGGTTTGGCAGTTGCCTGCACCTGGAAGGTTGCGCCTCTGACTTATCCCAGAAGGGAAAGATCTCTCTAGGCGGTCTTCTGCAACCTGCAGAGTATCCTCAGACTTGTATGGATGAGGCAATATTACAGTTTGTCTCTAAAGTATCATCTTCCGCAGATACTCAAAGTGTTTTGTTTGCACTAATTTGTATATTGTACTTAGTTTGATGTTCTTGGCTTCTTTCTCTGAGTAGCTTCTTCATCGGTTTTCTGGATTGATGCATTTCGGTTTAGGATGTCTACCGGTTGTTTGGGTTAACCGGATGACTTCAGATTTTTCATAGCTTCAGGTTAACCGGATGACTTCCGGTTTTGGTTACATCTTTTGCCGTGTCTTCTAACCGGTCTTATTTTCCTGATCGGTTGGATTTTTGGCCAGTTGGATTACTTCACAGATCCTGATTCTTTAACCGTTCCTGCAAAAGAAGTTTGTTTTTGTTAAGTTCTATTTAACCGGTCTAATTTTATCTAACAATTTCTCCCTTTTTGATTATTTTATTTAAAATATTCAAAATCATGTAAGAATTAGAATGTAGGTCGGTTGTTTTAACAGTTTATTTGGCCGGATTTTTGGAAAGTGACTTAGAAAATTTTTCGAAATATCTTGGAAAAATTTTGAGAAAAATGTTGAAGAAAAATTTTATCTTATCAATTTCTTCCTTTTTGATTATTTTATTTAAAATATTCAAAATCATGTAAGAATTAAATTATAGGCCGGTTTCCAAAAATACTTAATATATATAAAAGTTTACGGAAATTAACATAAGTGTACGCGTTCATTTACGTTCCCTTTCGATTTTCTGGCGCGTGTGCCCATTTTTTTTATTTAATTGGCATACGCTCCTTTTTTTTCCGAATTGAATTGGCCCGTACAAGTTTTAAATCGACACACTCGCAAATGTGTCGATCTAATTGACTTGAGAGTCGCCACTTTATTTTACTTCCCAAAGAAACTAAAGAAAAGAAAAATCAGAGATTCATTTTAAGAGTCCGGTGTTTGGTTACGTATTAGGAAAGGGCCTACGGCGCTATGTCCTATACGCTTGTCTTTACAGACAGTCTCTACTCCTAAGTAATTGGCCATATGATGTTTGAAAGATTATTAAGTTTTCGTTCTGAGTTCAGAACTCTTTTGCTTGTATGAGAAATCTTGATGATTTTGCAAGGGGCTAGTCCTATTCATGGGGTATCTGACAAGGATAAGGCATTGAAAAGTATTAAAAGCATTGAAAGGAATCAAAGAGCATCGCAAGGCATAGAGCAACCTTGTCTAAGAAAAATGAGAATCAGAATTCCCGAGAAAAAATCAAATGAGGATAGATGAGGAGAATAACAATTCGATTGGAGGACTAGAATTTTATTCTTTTGCTCAAAGGAGTGAAGAGAGTGGATTAACTTAAGGTTCCGAGTGTTTCCCAGTTTAAAATTTTCGGAGTCAAAGAGAACTCTGAATCCAACACATTAAAATGAGTCATTTTTAAAAATAATTCCCAAAAATTCCAAAAATTTCATATGATAGTCAAAAATAGTATTAAAAAAACTCACAGGAATCAAGTTTGGAATTTTCGGAGTTATAGAAACCCCGGTATGACACTACAAAGATAAACGTTTTTCCAAACGGGCCCTAATAATTTCGGGAAAAATTATTTTTGAAGAAAATAATATTTTGGAATTTTTGGGAAAATTTGAGAAAATTTGAAAGTGATTTGAATGCCCGAATCCTCATTTTAAAGTCGTTCGTAAAATTTGAGAAACAAACAGGACCTTAAGTTTATTTTATTTTTAATTTTTTTTTAAGTTTAAATTAAAATAAAAGCAAAAGAAAGTTTAGGGGTATAATTAAAACATCAGGAAAAGATCAGGGACTAATTTAATTTCGAATTAATAAATTAATTCGAAATTAAAGTTATCAGGCTTATTTAAAGATAAAAGAGGCTCAGGGGCCTCTTTGCAACTTCACAGGAAGTTGAAGGAATTGGAATAAAAGAAAAGTAAAAAATGAAACCTCCAGCTGATGAAGAGACTCCGGCGAGGGCGATTTCCGGCGTGTCCTGCGCCCGCGGCCGATCTCTGCTCGAAGGCAACATCGTTACAGTCCGTCCTACTCGTCGAATCTCCGCCTCCTTCCTGCTGCAGCTGTGCTCACCGCGACAGTTCGCCTAGCTGCCTGAGGTTGGAGTCGCACCTAATTTTCCACAGCTAAAGAAGACGCTGCAGAATAACCAGAACACAGCACCTGCACCTCTTTCCTTTTGGCGAACGCAGATTTCGGAATTCCAACAAAAATGGACTGGATTCCTAAAACAGAAGAAATCTAATCCTAATCTAGACCTAAGCTATTCTCGATCAATGCGATTAACAGCTAAAGCTTAACCAATACAGTACATTAATCCAGCAAAGTAAACAATCCAATAAAACTCAAGTAAACTGCAGGTTCAAGGATGAATCTTATCTCATCTCAAAACTAATATAACCTAATTCAACATCTAACAGCAAACAATTAGCTTCAATTACAACAAACAAGATGTAACGAATATAATTGCTCAATCCCTCGATGTACCTGTAACAGAAGAGTTGAAAGATGTACCTGTAACAGAAGAGTTGAAAGATGTACCTGTAAGAAGAGTTGAAAGGAGTAAACCTAGAAGAAGCGGCGAAGACTCAAAGAGAGAAACGGCTGTCTAACAAATGAAACCTAAACCTAATGTTAATATATTATATAAATATAAAATAGTCCCTGAAGTTATGATAAAATTAAATAAAGTTATTATTCTTTTAATTAAAAACAAAAGTTATCAGATTACAAAGCTATTTATATAGCTTTGATCCATCAGTGTATTATTGACTAATTTTTTCTATGAAGTTACATTTTCATCTCACCTTGTGTCTTCTTGGTTTCTTCCTTCTTCTTGCAACTCTTCTTACTGTCTTCTCATCCCCTTCTTTCAATTCTCCAAATATTCCCTAGTATCGTCACATTGGTATCAGAGCTAAAAGACCCTCCGACCTCATTCAAATCTGTGCAATTTTTTTTTTACTCATCAAGAAGCAACTTCAAGATCAGTTCAAAATGGTGGGAACTAGTTCAAGATCAGATCCTGAAGAATCAAATACAGAAACAGACGATTTATATATTCGTGTCAACGTGCTCAACGAAAAGGTAAATAAGCAAATCAAAATGCTTGAGCATACCGAGGATTTAGTATACAAATTTGAATCCAAATGGACAGAACAACAAACAAGAACCGAGGAAACGATGAAACAAATATTATCAAGACTTGATGAACTTTCTAAAGATAATCAAGATCGAGATGCAAGACGTCTTCACGATCCTCAAGAACAACCTGCAGGCAATCCGGATCGAGATGGGAGACGTCATCACAATCCTCAAGAACAACGAGAATTCTATGATGTCAACAATTATGATCGTAACCCAAGAGATAGGAATAATAGACCTTACCATATACACAAAAGTTTCACCAGAATCGACTTTCCTAAATTCGACGGCAATGATGTTGATGGATGGATTTATGCAGCTGAAGAGTTTTTTGAAGTCGATAATACTCCTCTTGATATTCAGCCAAGAATTGCTCGTCTACATTTCAAAGATAAGGCAAGATTATGGTATACAAATTTTCGAAATCATTTAGATGCAAATTTTGTTATTACTTGGGATTTTCTTAAAACAGAAATTAAGAAAAAATTTGGACACACAATTTTTGATGATCCTATGGGTGAACTAATGAATCTCAAACAAGTCGGTCCAATTAATGAGCATAACGATAAATTTATTGAGATTTCATATAGGCTTCCCCTAATGCCGAATGATTACATGCTAAACTGTTACTTAGGTGGAATAAGAAAAGAAATTGCTAATTCTGTTAGACTTTTACATCCTAATTCATTGAATGATGCTATGGCAATGGCTAGAGTTCAAGAAGCAACATATGATTCTTTAAAAGTCTATCTACATAATAATGGACCTCCCTTATTACCTACTCCTAAGCCAACAAAATTTCAATGGAATAATAATAATCGTAGAAAGGATTATAAGAAATTGGATCCCAAGTTTATGGCAGAAAAAAGAGCAAAAAATGAGTGTTATTATTGTACTGAAAAATTTAATTCTACTCATAAATGTAAAGGAGAATTTTATATGTTGGAAAACTCTGAACTTATAGATGAATCACAACCTGAATTAGATGATCTACTAGCTGAAGATGTTGATGAATTATCGGGAATATCCTTGAATGCTATCAATGGTCCATCATCATATAGAACTCTTTGTCTTCCTGGAAAAATAGGAAAAATAAATGTTGAAATACTAATCGATTCAGGAAGTACACATAATTTCATAAATTCTAAATGGCTTCCTCATATTAAAGACAAATTGATTAAGACATCTACCTTTTCAGTATCTGTTGCTGATGGAAATCAATTACCTAGCTGTCTTATGTATCAACAGATATTATGCACTATACAGGATTATGAATTCATGACAGATCTTAGAGTACTAACAATGCCTAAATATGATGTTATATTAGGCATTGAATGGTTGGTGTCACTTTCAGACATACATTGTGATTTTTTACACCAAAAATTCTCATTCTTACATAAAAATGGTAGAGTCACTCTTAGAGGAAATTCTGATGCTGAAATCTGTAGTATTTTAGGAGCTCATAATTTTAACAAATATAAGAGACCCACTACTATACTAATTGATGAACCTTTCAAACCTCATTTTTATTCCTTAGCCACAAATAATGAATATGACTTACCTAAGGAAAAACTTGATTCAATGTTAGACGAATTCCAAGAACTATTTCAAGAGCCAAAAGGATTACCTCCACATAGACCACATGATCATTGTATCCACCTAAAAGAGGGATCAACTCCAATTAGTCTTAGTCCATACAGATACTCTGCAATACAAAAAACAGAAATAGAAAAATTGGTATCTGAAATGTTGGAATAAGGAATTATTAAACATAGTCATAGTGCTTTTGCAGCACCAATTATTCTGGTCAAGAAAAAAGATCACACTTGGCGTTTATGTGTTGACTATCGTAAATTAAATCATATGACGATTAAGAATAAATTTCCTATTCCAATTATAGAGGAGCTTTTAGATGAATTACATGATAGTCAAATATATTCTAAGCTTGATCTTACAGCAGGATTCCACCAAATTAGAATGAACCCTAATGATACTCACAAAACAGCTTTTAGAACACATGAAGGACTATATGAATTTCTTGTTATGCCATTTGGTCTTACTAATGCTCCTTCTACATTTCAGAGTTTAATGAACACTATATTTAAGCCTTATCTTCGAAAATTTATATTAGTGTTCTTTGATGATATATTGATTTATAGTATAACATGGCATGATCATCTAATGCACTTAAGAATAGTTTTTGATACCTTAAAACATCATAATCTGTTTTTAAAGAGATCTAAATGTACATTTGCATGTAAAAAGATAGACTATTTGGGACATATTATTTCTGCTCAAGGAGTTGAGGCTGATCCTGATAAGATAAGTGCTATGCAAAATTGGCCTATACCATCTACGCTTAAACTTTTAAGAGGCTTTTTAGGTCTAACAGGGTACTATAGAAGATTTATTTGTAATTATGGTCTTATAGCTAAACCTTTAGTGAATTTATTAAAGAAAGACAGTTTTAAATGGACCAACGAATCAGAAATAGCTTTTACAAATCTTAAAAATGCCATGTGTTCACCCCCAGTTCTAGGACTCCCAGATTTTAAAGAGACATTTATAGTAGAAACTGACGCAAGTAATGTAGGCATGGGTGCAGTTCTCATACAAAAAAATAGACCAATTGCTTACATTAGCAAAGCTTTAGCTCATTCTAACAAACTATTACCTACATACGAAAAAGAGCTATTAGCTTTAATATTTGCAGTTAAAAAATGGAAGTCCTATCTACAATTTAAACCTTTCATCATAAAAACAGATCATGAGCCCCTTAAATACCTTTTAGAACAAAGAATTCATACAATTAGTCAAGAAAAGTGGCTCTACAAATTATTAGGATTTGATTTTACAGTTATGTACAAGAAAGGAAAGGAAAACATAGTGGCAGATGCCCTCTCAAGAAGAGAAGGGCAATTGTGGGCTTTCTCTATATACCAATCTCCTATTATTGACCAAATTACAGAATCATGGACAACTGACATAAATATGCAAGGGATAATTTTAGACTTAAAAAACAATCCAAATTCTCATCCAGATTTTACCTACCTAAACAACCAACTTAGAAGAAATGGCAAATTGGTAGTTGGTTACAATAAAAGATTAAGACAGGAATTAATTGAGTCTATGCATTCTTCCCCTGTGGGAGGACATTCTGGAGTGCTTGCAACTTCCAAAAGAATGCAATTGGCCTATTTTTGGAAAGGAATGTTAAAAGATATAAGAGAATTTATTCGAAATTGCAATATTTGTCAAATCAATAAAACTAGTAATACACTCCCTAATGGTCTTTTGCAACCTCTTCCTATTCCTAATCTTATTTGGACTGAAATATCTATGGATTTTATAGAAGGGTTACCTAAATCTCAAGGCAAAACTGTTATATTTGTAGTTGTTGATAGACTTTCAAAAATGGCACATTTTATGCCAATTAAACATCCTTATTCTGCCCAAACAATTGCTACTGTTTTTCTTGATTCTATTTTCAGGTTACATGGAATGCCTCAAGTCATAATAAGCGATAGAGATAAAGTGTTTTTAAGTTCATTTTGGAAAGCATTCTTAAAACTACAAGGAATTACTCAAGCTTTATCTACAGCCTATCATCCACAAACAGACGGACAAACGGAAATCATTAACAAATGTTTAGAGACATATCTTAGATGTATGGTGGGACAACAACCAAATTCGTGGGTTAAATGGTTACCTTTATCGGAATGGTGGTACAACACAAATTTTCATTCAGCAATTGGTGTATCTCCATTTGAACTGGTATATGGTCACCCTCCTCCCGTTCATGTACCATACTTAGCAGGGGACTCCACTAACGAAAATGTAGACAGAAGCCTGCAAGCACGAGAAAAAGCAATTAGTTTAGCCAAGTTCCACCTCTTAAGAGCACAAAATAGGATGAAACAAAATTATGATAAAAAACACAAATTTGCAGTACTGGAAGTAGGAGAAAAAGTATACCTGAAAGCTCACCCATATCGACAGCTTACAATGACTCAGGAACGGCATCACAAACTTCGACCTAAATTTTATGGTCCATTCAAGATCATTGACAAGGTTGGTCAGGTAGCGTATCGAATTGAACTTCCACCCAATGCCAAAATTCACAACGTCTTTCATATCTCGCAATTGAAGAAACAAATCGGGAATAATCTCACGACTCCAGATCTATCAGACATAAACGATTCTACACATATACCGACAGCAATATTAGATGAAAGATTTACTTTGAGAAACGGAGAGACAATTCACCAAATATTAGTTCAAAGAAGCGACAACGAACCTGATAATGCTTGCTGGGAAGATGCTGACCAGATTGCGACAGATTATCCAGATCTTAGCTGGAAAACCAAAGGGAGACGAAGAAGGCGCCGTGGTCGTCCGCCTTCAAATGGAGGGAGTATTGTAACGAATATAATTGCTCAATCCCTCGATGTACCTGTAACAGAAGAGTTGAAAGATGTACCTGTAACAGAAGAGTTGAAAGATGTACCTGTAAGAAGAGTTGAAAGGAGTAAACCTAGAAGAAGCGGCGAAGACTCAAAGAGAGAAACGGCTGTCTAACAAATGAAACCTAAACCTAATGTTAATATATTATATAAATATAAAATAGTCCCTGAAGTTATGATAAAATTAAATAAAGTTATTATTCTTTTAATTAAAAACAAAAGTTATCAGATTACAAAGCTATTTATATAGCTTTGATCCATCAGTGTATTATTGACTAATTTTTTCTATGAAGTTACATTTTCATCTCACCTTGTGTCTTCTTGGTTTCTTCCTTCTTCTTGCAACTCTTCTTACTGTCTTCTCATCCCCTTCTTTCAATTCTCCAAATATTCCATAGTATCGTCACACAAGAATATTCAAACTATTATCAGAATAAGAAAGAAATCAGCCTGCGATATGAATTTTCAATGAATAAATGGCATCGGTGTGCATAAATGATGCCTCCAATCAACAATTTGAGATTACATGAGTCCAGAACGTTACCTGAATCGCTAAAGAAGCAAATGAATAGAGGTTCGGAAGAACATATCGATTTGGAAAATACAGATGGATTGACAGACTTCTCTCGTTTCTTCAGTGTTTGTTGTATTTATGTATCAATGTCGATCTATCCTCCACGCGATAAGCGAGGTTAAACGAAGCTGGCGTCATTGAGCGCAGCTGTTCTTCGTCGTTTTCGTACAGGACAGCAACAGGTTTTGCAATCATCCTTTTTGTTGACCGAAAGAAACGAATTCACCAATGCAATCGAGTTCTTCCTCCTCAACAATGGAGTTCGACCTCTCTTCTCCTCTCAATCTAGTAACCGCTCAACTGGATTGGAACCTCAACTGCCGAACTGAAAAACTGCCCTCCTTCTCATCTTTCCCTCTTTTTAATTTTATTACAGGGGTTCATTTGTAATTAACCCAAAAGTTGAAGGGCACGCTTGGAAGAAAAGAAAAAATATATATTTTCCCTTTTTTTTCGTTTTTCTCATTTTCCATTTTTCTTTCTTTGCACCTTCACACTAAACGAATCACCCCAGTCGCGTTTTTGTTCAGAAAATTGAGAAACTTTTATGGTCAATCACTAACACCACGATCGTGAATCTCCTATTTGAATTCACCCAAACGAACCTTCCTATCCAAAGTTATGATATTTTAAAGTCACCCCTCCATTTCAATCTTTTCAATCCCGTGGTTTTCACTTTTATAACTTTAATAGTCTATAACTTTTTGCACAGATCTTTCCCCATAATGAGGTTGGTACCATTGGAAAGGCATGACTCTTGCCTACATCTCCATGTTCTCCTTTTCTTACGAAATGGTCCGTGTTGGTAAGGAGACTAGCCTCACAAAAACGTGTCAGTTCACGCATCACCTTCGCTGCGGGAGACTAGGACTGAGCTTCAGAGAGAACTTCGAGAAGTATTTGGTGTCGTTGGAAAGATAATTCAAAGGGCTTTCCAACGGTAGCTCATACACTGAAGATAGATCATTGGTGCAAAAGATATGATTTTTAGAAGTGCAACATAGCTTCAGCTAGCTCCCAGAATTTGAATCGGTAGTTTTTCCTTCTTTTTGAGCATTTTCTGCACAAATTTGCAAACAATAATATTATACTCAAAATTCAAGATTTTTCAAAAAGTACAACATGAACGTGTCACGGGTTGGGAAAACAGAGTCGTTATTAAATTCGACCTTTGGATCGTTATCTTTTAAGCTTTACCGGGTCAGTTTTCCACGAGGTGGTTCTATTTTTGTTTTCCCGGTTCAATAAACAAACATGAGTATTATTTCGGGCCGGGTTTTTTTATTAGGTATCTAGGGTGTAAAAATAGGGTGTCTACAATAAGCATTATAAGTAAAAACTCCTATTCCCTCTTCCTAGGCATGAGTTTTTCCCGAACGTATTCAACTATTATTCCCCTTCCCGGATTGCAGGGATCGGCGCCAACTCTGGAGGAGGATCCTTGACCGCTCGAGGTCCCGGTGAATGGTGAGACCGGTGGAGGAACGGTTCTGAGTGGAATTTCTTCGAGAACCCGCGTTCTTTTGAGCGGTGGTACGACCTCTTCCTCGAGTTCTTCATCTTCTTCTGAAACCGGGTTGATTGGAAGAACAGTAGCCGGTTCAGCGATGTTGTCCAATAGCTTTGTAATCGCGGCCCTCTTGGAAGATGCCTTTCTCTTTCTGGTGGCCGGTCCGGTTGATGGAGCAGCCGCCTTTGATTTATTATGTGCATTAGCGAGCTCTTCGAATGCAAATTGTTGGTCGAGTAGTCGAGCCGCATCCTCATTTTGCTGAACCGCTAGGGCCGGTACAACATCTTCTACTCTTTGGACATGTTGGGCTAGGTGTGCATCCGCCTTTTCCGTTTCTTTTTGAAGTTGTACCCGCTCGTCCTCGGCATCTTGAATCTTCTGAGCCGCGATTTCATTCGGTTTTTCAATCGCTTCGTCGGCTTCCAGCTTTGTCGCTATCATCTCCGCAAGCTGTGCGGACACTACTCTTAGCTCGGCTTCGGTTTTGGCATGCTTCTCTTTAAGCGTTGCCATTCTTTCAAGTATGGATCCGGCCTGGACACCGGATTGAGACAGACCCCCCTCAACAGTTGTCAGCCTTTGATCTGTTGTTATTAGGTGTAGGTCTATTAAACCGACCTGCTAGTTGGTTTGAGCAAGACCGGTCTCCAACTTTTTAGTTCTTTCAGCCGTTTCGCCGAACAGAAGTTCGGTAAAACCGTAGTTTTCCTCAACGACCGTAAGTCGTTTAACTGTGGATTCCAGCTGTTTATCGGTAGACTCAATTAACCGGATAGATTTTGTCGCGGTTTCCTTTATTTTGTTTTGCCACGACATGATGGCTTCATTGACAAATCCTCGATTATGTTCTTGACCCTATCCTCTGTTATGGCAGGCACCGATGCATCGTCGGTTAGCGGAGATTCGTGTCGATCAATGGGTGTAGTACCCGTTTCGACTTCAATGTTGTTGATTGTGGGTTCCGGTGGAGTAGAGATATGTTCGACCTCGTTCGGATTTGGACCGCCATCATTCTCGTGATGAGATCTGGAGAAGAGTGACGCTTCTTGGTGAGCGGGTTCCGATTCTAACCGTGCCAACTCATCGGTTAGTTCCCGTTCCTTATCCGTTAGCATTTCCAGTACGAGGGCCTCGAATTGGGATATCTCCGTCCCAGGGGAATATTTTTCACGAAGATGATGAATGTGATCGGTGAGTTCCAGCAACCGGGCATTAAGTTCGACCATCTTCCCTCTTCGAAGGGCGGTCACCACGTCCTTAGCTTTAGTAAGGTTGAGAACCGACGTTTCAATTTCAATCATCCTCTCATACCTTCGGTCAGCGGAATGCTCCGGTAACATGTTGGTATAAATAACTTACTGCCGGTTCAGAGCCCATTGAAAGTAGACATCACTCGCAGCGTGAGCCTGAACGTACTGTTGGTCCAATATTTGGGAGACGAGTTCCTCTCCCAGTTGCCGAACGTGTTCGTCCGCGGTTTCATGTCTTTCCGGTTGCCTACCCGAACCGGTTTCAATATCGTCATTTCTGGCTGATTGTTCTTCGACCACCTTCTCCTTCCCTTTGTTAGACCGATCCGCCTCGATGTTGTGGGAGAGAGTCCGACTAGAGCTTCATGCCGAGTTCTCCGGATTAGGAGTGTCGGTCTGAATATTAGCCGATCCGGACTGTCGCGGAACCGCTTTGCTTCCGGACTGTTCACCTGTCGGAGCCTTCTTCTTTCTAGGCTGCGGTTTCTTTCGGGGGTTTGATTGTGGAGACATTTGTCTTGCTCAGTTTGTCCTCCGGTTTCAGAAAGTGATGAGATTTTATGATTTTGCTGGGAGGAGTGAAGACGCCCGACCCGGTTTCGGCATTGAAGTGGCGCATTATCTTTCAAAGCGGAACAGCGTATCCCCACGACCGCCTGGAGGATGGATCCACCATCTCACATAAGTTAGAGAAGATTACATTTTCCCAGTTGATTTTAATGCCGTTGACCAAACCGGCTATCATCTCAATCTTAGAGCGTGTGAGGCTATCATAGTTGCCTCCCCATCCTTGAACCGACTTTGTGAGAATCTCGCAAAGTGGCCTATATTTCGGTTTGAGAGAGGTTTTCTTACCGGACACTGCTATCGGTATCTCGATATCCGTGACATCGCGGCAAACCACATGGAATGTATCCTCATCTAAAAGAACCGAGAAGTCGCTCCCCTCTGTCGGTAGGCGGAGAACTTCAGCAACCGACTCCATTGTGAGTCGAAACGGTTTTCCGCCTATTATTGCGGTTATAGCTCCTTCGTTGTGTACGGCGGTTTAGAAGAATTCCATGACCGCGTCTTGATATAAAATGAACGGTCCGCTTAGAAAGTGTTGAAGACCGGAAGCAGAAATAAGATCTAGCACCAGTTTAGCTTTCGTCGATCCATTTGCTCTAATTTCTTCGAAGTCGACTTGGAAGATGTGGGTGAAAAGTACAGAGTCGCGACCCATTTTGATTTGGAGAGGCCGAGAGATCGAGAGTTTGAGAGCTTGAGAGATTTGAGAGCTAGAGAGAGAAAGTTGTTTCGCGGAAGAAGGAGACAAAATGACTTAGGACGATATTTATAGTCACGGATTAGAATGCAAACCGCCGCAAACCGTCACATCAATACTGGGCGGGAAATTTCCCTCCAAAATGGCTTTGGGCGGCAGATTTGGGCAGGAAAGCATTGAGCGGAAGGTTTGAGCGGCAAGTTTGAGCGGCAATTTATTTAAGGCGGTTATTTTCATAACCGTTGATTAAGGAAGAAGATATTTAACCGGTGATTTAGAGAGGCGGTTAGCGATTTCAACCGATTAAGCATTTAAACCGATATTTTAACTTTGCGATTTTTGAACCGATTTTCGAACTTAGTAATTTAAATAATCATTTGATTAAATAAGAAATACATGATTGATACCGATACAAAGATCAGTTAGAGGTACACAAAAGAAACAGAGATTTACATAACGGTCATCTTAGACAATTTGTCATCCACCACTTCCTCATTGAAGACATTCGAGAGGTTCACCGGGGTGCCCGGTCCAAGCTCTGGAATGTAGGTTCGAAGGATCCCGCTCAGGTGGGGAGCATAGCCGAAACTTTTCTTTGTTTCGACCATGGTCCTCAAGTTGTTGTAGATGACCGACGCCCAGTTGATGGGAGTATGGCTGACGATGTATATGATCGACCGGAGTATATCAAAAAGTCCTCCTGGAATAGTTTTGGTTCGGGGACTAGCATATGATCGACCGGTTGACGATCTCATGCAGGAGTTGGATGTGAGGGGCGAGGCGGTTTTTGAGGCCGTGATTCTCCACCGGCACTTCGGTTCCGGAGAACAATTCAGCATAGTCTATTGCTGCACTGCCCACCCGGGATGGGAAGTCGGAGAACCCTTTAGTGGGCAGATTGAACATCCCAGCGAATCTGCTCTCGGGAAGAAAGAAGATGTGGTTTCTCACGGCGGAAGTAATGACATCGCCAAGCATGGTTGCATTTTAGAAAAACTCCATCACCTCTGGGTAATGTAGAGGTCCGAATTCTTCGAGGAAATCACGAAGACCGGTGTCGTTAAGGGATTCAAAGAGTATTTCCCTTACTTCAACATCATCCATGTTGAGGATAGAGTCGAAATCGATGCATAGGTAGTTCTTTGGAGTGCGGTTAGACATTTTTCCAACTTGCTGAGAGAGATGGATAGAGAGAGAGTTTAAAAAATTATAAGTTGTTTGGAATTGTGTTGGAATGGGAAAGAGAGGTTTCTTAAATAGATTTGAAATTGGAGGGAAAATAGGAGGCATTTTATGTTGATATTCCGTTTTGTCTCATTAATGCTGGGAATATTTGTATTTTCAAAACGTCTTGGGAAGAAGTTACTTTTGACCGGTTGCGGAGCTCGAGGCGGAGAATCTATTTGGGAAGTAACTAGGTTTGTGTAATTTCCCATTTAGTTAGAATTCAAAAGTTACTTTTCATTAATGGAAGTGGAATTACAACAAACCGAAAGAAACATAGATTAACCGAAAGAGATCACAATTGAGTAGGATAACAATAAAACCGGTACGTACAGCAAAATGACCGGTTGTAAGAAGGAGTGACTTAATTGCCGGAGGAGGTGAGATGTCGGTTCTTCCTCCTGGCCTTCTCGAACCGCTCATAGAAGGAGTCGGCGACTTCCCTGGTCACGACTTGGGACTGGTTCAAGCCCTTGCCCGGACACAGTAGAACCCCGAGTTCCATGAGTAAGGAGCTGATCTGAGGAATGAAGCCGGTATGACGAGTGGTGATCATCCAGATCAGAATGTCGAACACCACCCTTTACCAATTGACCGGAGTATCAATTGTGATATCGGTCATCATGTTGAAGACGGTGGTGCAATAGGTGTTCGTGACATCCTTTCCCAGGATGGCCCGACCGATGATGTCATTGAGGAGCCGGTATTCAGCCCTCAATGATGACCGAGCTCCGTGGTCATTGACCAGACGGTTTGAGCGAGAGAAGTTCAAGGAGATTTCGTCCTTTAGTTCGGCCGGAACATTCAAATCGGTAAGTCCTTGCTTCGGAAGATCGAAGCACTGGGAAAAATCACTCTCCGAGAAGTCAAATACCGTTCCTCGAACCCTAGATTGAATGAGGGTATCAAAGTACGGGGTACCACGGAAGACCCTTGCGTTGTGGAAAAATTCGAGTACGGTCTCACGGAAGATGACATGTTTGTCATCTAGGAAGGGTTTTAGACCGATGTCTTCAAGAGACTTGATCATCTTGAATATCTCATAGTGTTCTGTCTCTTGAGTGGAATCAAAATCAACTTGGAGAATGTTTTGGAACTGAGACATTTTTGTCTTAGTGAGATGATTTTTGATGTTTGTCGATAATTGATTGATATTCATCTAACTTATATATTAGTTGAAGGATGATAGTATTATTCAGTGGGTAACAGTTAATGTAGTTTATTGACCATAGGATAGAAGTTTTTGCATGAATTAAGTATGTCTACAGCCTAAGGTGTGAGTGATAGGCCTGGACGGTGAGAGATATCATATCTTCACGTCTTTTGAGGTATGACTATTTTGCTTTGAAAATGTAACTTTTCAGAACAGATACATCTAAACACAGACAGTTGTTCCAATTTTGTTAGGAAGCCAAATAATCCAGAGTATATTATATTCAAACCGGTCGGTTTTCAGTCATTGGTCCCGATGCGGTTAATTAGTGTATGTACTAAGTAATCGGTCGGTTTACTGTGACTGATAGACAAAGCGGTTCTTCAATAAATACAATGGTAAGTTCGGTTTCTGACCATTTAGGAAGAACTGCCGGTTTTGTCTGTCCAAACAGGTTTTCCTTTAGAGATTGAAAGTTTAAGAAATGAGTTGATTAATATCGGTTAAACCGAGAATGTTTCTGAAGTGAGAAAACTTAGCTTCTTGCAGCGGCTTTGTGAAGATATCGGTTCCTTGTTGTTCGGTTGATACGTATTCCAGCCGGATATGCTTCAACATGACATGTTCCTGAATGAAGTGATGCCTTATGTCGATGTGTTTGGTTCTAGAGTGTAAAACCGGATTGTATGTGATTGCTATGGAACTTGTATTGTCACAGAAAATAGGAGACTCTTCGGCGGTGATACCGAAGTCCTTTAGTTGTTGTTGAATCCATAGGAGTTGTGAACAGCAACTTTCGGCTGCCAGATATTCAGCTTCTGCGGTTGAAGTAGCAACCGACGTTTGCTTTTTACTGTGCCATGACACAAGCCGGTCATGTAGGAATTGGCATGTTCCGCTGGTACTTTTTCTGTCAACTTTACAACCTGCATAGTCTGCATCAGAGTAACTTGTGAGGTTAAAAGATGAGTCATTTGGATACCACAGACCGACTTCAGGGGTTCCCTTTAGATATTTCAAGATTCGCTTGGCGGCTGTATAGTGAGACTATTTTGGATTAGCCTGAAATCTTCCACACACTCCGACTGCAAATAGTATATCCGGTCTACTTGCTGTTAAGTATAAGTGTGAGCCGATAATTCTGCGATAGGCCGTTAGGTCTACTGCCTAACCGTCATCATCTTTGTCCAGCTTAATTGATGAGCTCATTGGTGTAGCCGCGGAGGAGTATGTGTCCATCCCAAATTTCTTTAGAAGTTCTTTTGTATATTTGGGCTGGCTGATGAAGGTTCCTCCTTCAAGTTGTTTAACCTGAAGACCTAGGAAGAAGCTTAATTCTCCCATCATACTCATTTCAAATTTGTTAGTCATCAAGGTTGAGAATTTATCACACAGCTTAGGATCGGTTGATCCAAAAATGATATCATCCACATATATTTGAACAAGTAGGATATGCTCCTTTTTCTCAAATTTAAATAAGGTTTTATCCACTAAACCTATGGTGAAATCATGATTTAAAAGAAATGTGGTTAGTGTATCATACCAAGCTTTATGAGCTTGTTTTAAACCGTATAGTGCTTTGTTTAGGCGGTATACATGATTTGGCAGGTCAACATTTTCAAAACTGGGTGGTAGCTCAACATATACTTCCTCACGTAGGTCACCATTGAAAAATGCACTTTTAACATCCATTTGAAAAACTTTAAAGTTTTTGAAAGTAGCAAAAGCTAGAAAAATCATAATGGATTCAATCCTAGCTACAGGAGCAAATGATTCTTCAAAATCAATGGCTTCTTCATGTTTGTATCCTTGTGCCACTAATCTAGCTTTGTTCCTCGTGACCAAACCGTCTTCATTGAGTTTATTTCTGAATACCCATCTTGTTCCTATGACCGGTTGATCTTTTGGTCTAGGAACTAGATACTAGACTTTATTACTCTCAAACTGGTTTAACTCTTCTTGCATTCCCAAGATCCAATCCGGATCTGACAATGCTTCATCCACCCTTTTTGGCTCAATCTGGGATATGAAAGCGGAATTAAAGTATTCCTCCAGTATTTGTTGCCTAGTTTGGACAGGTTTTTAAGGGTCACCTATAATTAGCTCAGGAGGATGATTTGTGTTCCTTTTGAGATTCGGTTCAAGAGTGTCTACCAAATCATCGTTTGTTTGATCAAGGCTAGACATATCGGTAGGCTGAACAATAGTGTCAGACCGACCGATTTCCTTAGTTTGGATCGAGGTGTCAGCTTCCTACTATGTGGAAGCTTGATCCGGTTGGGTTTCATCATCACCCATTTGGTCATAGACAAACCGTCTGAAAACCGGAACCTCATCTTCACTATCAGAATGAATATTATTGTTTTCCAATCTATTGTGTAGATCAAAGGATGATGTAGTGTTACTTTTAACCGATTCATCGAATACAACATGAAGAGATTCTTCCACGGTTAAATTCAAGTGTTATACACTCTATATGCTTTACTAACCGCTGAGTAACCTAGCATGATCCCAATATCGGATTTTGCATCAAAAGCAGATATGTAATTTTTGTCATTTATGTGAATGTAACATTTATAACCGTAAATTTTAAAATACCGAATGTTAGAAATCCTATCAAAGTATACTTCATACAGTTTTTGTTGTGAAACTTGTTGATCAAGGACCGGTTTTGTGAGTAACATGCAGTATTGATAGCCTCAGTCTAAAATTTTTGAGCAACACCCGAATCGGCTATCATAGACCTTGCAGCTTCCTTGAGAGTTCGGTTTCTTCTCTCGGCCAGGCCGTTCTGTTGAGGAGTTATGGCACTAGAAAACTCGTGTCTAATGTCGGATTCATCAAGAAATGCATTTAAAGTACTATTTGTAAATTCGGTTCCTATATCACTCCTAATGCTATTTATGCGTGTTGATTTTTCATTTTGCAAACGTTTAAGTAATGTAACTAAATTTGATACGGTTTCACGTTTGGATGCTAAAAATATGACCCATGTATACCTAGAATAATCATCAACAACTACCATAGTGTAAAGCATACCACCTAGGCTGGTGACCCTAATCGGTCCAAATAAGTCCATGTGAAGAAGATCTAAGCATCGGTCAGACTGAATGTGTCATTTACTCTTAAAGGTTGACTTAGTTTGTTTAACCATTTGACATGATGAACAAACCTTATCCTTGTTAAATACTATGTCAGGAATTCCTTCAACCAGCTTTTTACTGCAAATATAGTTTAAGGTTTTGAGGTTAAGATGGTTTAGCCTTTTATGCCATAACCAGGTTTGGTCGGTTTTAGCTAACATGCAAACAGGATGTTCTACTTCACTTTTCTAGTCTACCTTGTATATATTTCCTAACCTATTTCCGGTTAGTAGTATGTTGCCCTGAGAGTTTTTAACTAAGCATGCATGCTTGAGAAATTCTACTGTATATCCAGCATCACACATCGGACTAATGCTTAGCAGATTAAAGTGTAGATTTTCAACTAAAAGTACATTATCAATTGTTAGATTACCATGGACAATCTTATCCTTGCCCACAATTCTACCTTGAGTTGTCACCGAAAACAATCATAGCACCGGTTTCTATCTTGATATCGGTTAGAAGGTTGTTGTTTCCAGTCATGGGATTGGAGCAACCGCTGTCCAAATACCACTCAGAGTTTCCTAGCCGTTTCTTCATATCCTGCAAAATATACATATTTACAACTATTTGGTACCCACATTTACTTGGGTCCACAATTGATTAGTCCCTTAGGTATCCAGACTTTAATAAGTCGAAAAACTTTCCCGGTTATAGTTCTAACTAGTTTTCCTGTACTCGTTTGACATCTTTCTGTTGTCCTAGGAGTGCCTTATTTGGTGGTGGCGTTTGGTTCATCTTATGTGGTCGTGGATTGGCTTGTTTACCTTTGGGCCGACTGACTTTCCTTTTCTCAGGATGAAGCCATTTTTCGGAATCAGTTAGACTTACATAGGTTATTTCTTCTTCCGGTTTTGAGTCACTTTGTTCCTTATCGTCGGTGGAAGAGATCTTGACAAATCTTACAAAAGGAAGATTTTCTTTTGTGAGCTTCATCTTGTCGGAATGGTTCTGATTGGCGGATTTGTTGTTTTTGTACCCAAGACCGAATTTGCATTTGGGATGTCTCTTATACTTAGACAACTAATTCACCATTTCACTGGATCTTTTCCACGCGGCTATTCGATACCGAGTTCGGGCATCTTCCTCTTCGGTCAACTCTTGAACTGACTCCTTGAGCTGTTCGGTCTCAGAAGATAGTTCAGGTGCTGCCTCGGTTTCTAAGATTTCATCAGGTTGGATGGTTTTTGGTTCGGACAAGGTTGGTGCTATGGGGTCGGTTCTAAAGTTGAGTTGGGTTGTTATTAAGGTTAATAGGTTCTTATATTCTGCTACCATGTCATTTAGTACATTAAATAACTCATCTTTAGTAAATTCTTCACAAGGAGAGTCAAATACATGTTCCTCGTTTGCCATGAGACATGTGAGTTCATCATTGCTGTCACTGTGAACCCATAAGCTTCCTCCTTCATCGGCTATCAGTGCTTTCTGAACTTCACTTCCTTCACCGGTTTGTGGATAGTTGTTTCGGTGGTTCTGATCATTCGGTTTCCGTTCATCCCGTCTTGGTTTCTGCATTCCCACCTGAAATGTCCCAAACAATTGCAATTATAACATCTAACATTAGATTTATCACCGTAGTTATTATTTGTCGGCTGGCTTCTCTTCATGAATCTGCCAAACTTTTGTGCAAGCATTGCCATGGCATCCTCGGTGAACTGTTCAGCGGTTTTGATCGGTGCAGGAGCAATCGGTTCCATGGATGTGACTAAGGCTTTAGTAGAGGTTGAGGCTGATACTTCATCTTCAATCCTAGATCTCATCTCAAACTCATATGTCTTAAGATCTTCGAATACATCGTGTAGCTTCATCTTGCTTAGATAGTTTGATTCCCTCATCACCATTGTCTTTATATCCCATGCGCTTGGAAGAGATCTTAATGCTTTCATGATAGTTTCCTTGTTATCATACTTCTTTCCAAGAGTTGATAGCTCGTATATCACATCTGTAAACCGGTCACTGTACTCCCTCATTGTTTCTCACGGTTTCATCTTAATGTTTTCAAACTTCTGGGTAGCCACCATTAACTTGTTTTCTTTAGTTCTTTCATTTCCTTCATGAATTTGAATAACCGTTTCCCATATTTCCTTTGCGGTTTTGCAATCTCTGACTTTACAAAAGGTATTCCTGTCCAAGCCGTTGATGATGTGGTTTCTAGCATGGTTGTCCAGATTATTTCTTCTCCTGTCTTCTTTTGTCCAATCCTCTCTATCTTTATCAATCTTTATAGGTCCTTCAGACAGGATGAACGACATCTCATCATCCATAGTGATTAAGTGCAAATGCATGCGTAACTTCCAGTTGACGAAATCATCATCTTCTAGCATTGGAGGCTTCTCGAAAGTCATGCTTGCTTGAGTATTGAAACTAACTGCTCTGATGCAAATTGTTAGGATCTAGGTCGAGGCTGGGGAATCAGGGTCTGGCCGGTTTAGTACTTTCACTCAACGGTTAGGTGTTTAATTCGGTTAGAGATTAACACCGTGTTTCAATACTACACAGGCTGTCACAAACCCTTGAACCGAGTTCAAGTGCGGAAGTGGTTTGTTTCAGACTGAAGCAATACACACACAGGATGAATAAGGCCGGATTTGGGTAGAGTCGGTTTGAAGTTTAGTGGGTCGGTTTGGGATTCAGTAAATCGGTTTAGGTAATGTTTAATCGGTTATGGCGGTATGAGTCGGTTAGTATAAGTCGGTTAGAATGTAAACCCGACAGAAAGTAAATAACAAGACAGGTTTTTATGGATGTTCGGAGATAAGACTCCTACGTCACCCCTTCTTCTCGAAACCACGAGAAGGATATTCACTAAGGAATACACAAACACAATCCGATCAAGACTTATTTGCTGCTCGATAAACACTCGTACAATTTTAACCGAAATTGTAATCTTACTTCAAATGCACACTTAAAACCTTGAATCTTGTAGAGAGATAAGCTTGTAATTAATAATTCTTAGAGCTTGTAGCTGGTAGAACTAGTTGTTGCATTTACTCCTCTTCATCTCCTTTTATAAGTGAAATGTGCCAACGATCACATTTCTTCTCCTTGAATCTGATTGGTTGAGCAGAGGTTCAGTGATTCAGACCTGAAGGTTTATGTTTCCAGTGCGTAGATCAAACCGGCTAGGTTTGTCTTTTACTTGATGTAGCAATTGTCGGCTTGGCAGTTGCCCGCACCTGGAAGGTTGCGCCTTTGACTTATCCCAGAAGGGAAAGATCTCTCCAGGCGGTCTTCTGCAACCTACAGAGTATCCTCAGACTTGTATGGATGAGGCAATGTTACAGTCTATCTCTTTGGTATCATCTTCCGCAGATACTCAAAGTGTTCTGTTTGCACCAATTTGTAGATTGTACTTAGTTTGATGTTCTTGGCTTTTTTTCTCTAAGTAGGTTCTTCATCGGTTTTCTGGATTGATGCATTTCGGTTTAGGATGTCTACCAGTTGTTTGGGTTAACCGGATGACTTTAGGTTTTTCCTAGCTTCAGGTTAACCGGATGACTTCCGGTTTTGGTTACATCTTTTGACTTGTCTTCTAACCGGTCTTGTTTTCCTGATCGGTTGGATTTTTTCCCGGTTGGATTACTTGACCGGTTGGATTACTTGACCGATCTTGATTCTTTAACTATTCCTGCACAGGAAGTTTGTTTTTGTTAAGTTCTATTTAACCGGTCTAATTTTATCTAACATATATATAACATATATATGTCATTAATAAAGTTCACTAGTATAATTTGTTAAAGAACACTTATATATAAAATTATATTATATTATATATAAAAATGTTATAATTATAAGATTCACTAAAAAAAAATGTGTTACTAAAACATAACTACATTATACTCATATTTTTTCAAAATTAAACATCACATTAATAACCTAATATTTATAATACATTATTCACTAATGTCATTTTAAGGTTCAATTATTATTTATGTGTTATTTATATATTTGGTCGGTTTGAACGGTTTCAATGACACAAAACTAAACCGACCAACCGAAAATGAGATCAGATTGATAAAAAAAAACTAAAATGAATGATTTAATATTCAATTTAATTATAACGGTTACAATTCCATTTAGAAGCACTTTGAGTATAAGAAAGGGCCATAACTATTGTGTGTCTTTTTTGTTCTCCTCTAATTTCTAAAAGAAACAAATGATTACGGTTTCGATTCGTTTTAAACGGTTTAGTCGGTTTGAGAACTTTGAATATGCTAAAATGCTATTAGGTATGAGACCAAAATGATTTACATATTTTATAGTTCTGGTTTAATGATATTTATATTTTGAACAATTTTTTATTTTATTGTTAATAATTTTCTTTGTTATTTTAAATTATCAATATTTTTTTTACTGTTTATTCTTTTCATAATTTATTTTATTTATATTTATATTTTTTAATTAGATTAAACATTTTAATGTTGATAGATGTCCATTCCAATGAAATAGTGGATATCAGCAGAGATATCTAAAAGAATGAGATTGTACAATTAAGCATTAAACAATTTAATACTTTAGAAGATAATATCTTAGATTGTTATTATTTCATGATATTTACATTTTCAAATATTTTATAAATATAAATATTATTGTTTTTTTTTTTAAAATTTTGAATCATGAAGATGTTTATTTTTTATTCTTTCAAAATATATTTGGTATATGTTTTAACTTTATTCTTTATTAGGTTAAGATGGTTCATTTTGTAAACAGACAATTCTTATAAAAAAAACCACATAGTAAGAATGATCTTATATTACTGAGTACAAAAATATTAAAATCTGAAGAATATAATATTTTAATGTTTATGTCATGGTAAGGGTTTTTGTTTTGCTAAAAAATATTATAGTAAATGGTTTTTAAGAATGAGAATGATTAACAATAAGCACATCATAAAACATATATTTATTTGCTTCCACGAGATTATACATATGGTGAGCAATTGTTACATTATGTAATTTGTAATATTTTCAGGAATTTAATTATTATTTATCTGAATATATTCATGCAAAAGCGGTATACACCCCAACAATAATTACAAAAAGAATATTTACCTTCACAGCCTATAAATTTAGTGAGTAATTGATAATACCTTTAATATTATTAATTATTTAGGAATTTAGTTATTCTTCATTTCAGATATAGTAATCTCAATATTTGGTTAAAAACATCATTCTTGTTGTATTTTTTTTGTTGAATGTGTAGTTAAATATGTAGATTTGTCAACTAGAGCTGAACATTTGGCCAAGCAGGCCCATTTAGGCTAGAGGAATTTCATTTCCATTCTTACGACTCTACTCATTGGTGCTGAAGACTTTTTTTTATCTACATGGTACAAATTGATTATTATAATTATTCCAATTTAGGTTAAAATCAAAAAATTATAAACTTAATATTTTATCGAATTTATCAACACAAAATTCAACTTTTAATTCTTTTTTACAATAAAAGGAATTTTAATTTATAAATATCCCTACAATTAGGAACAATATCACAAACATCAACCATTTTTCTTTTGTCTCATTATAATTATTTGAATGACTAAAGTAATAAAAACAATATCTAACCTAAATATGTAATTTCAAGTCATAAAATATTTTTACTTTATTTTTTTCATTATTTGTTAATGGGTTAACTTTAGTGATGCTTAAAATATACATAGTTAGTTATACTCTTTACATTTTGTCACAAATTTCAGAATTTTCTTCATACATTTATCAATTACAAATAATCTCATATGAGATTTTCAATCCAAATTTTCCTTTTTAGCAGATTTTTTATAATTTGATAATAGACACAACTAAATATATAATGTTAGAAAAATTAAGTAAGTTAATTTTAACCGGACAAAAGAACTTAACCGGTCTTAATATTTCTGTTGTAGGTAACCGCACCGGATCGGCTGAGACTCCCTGTCTCAAAGAAATCCGGCCAATCAAAGAAGAACAGTCTTACTCACCAAACTAGATCGGCTAAAATGAAAAATCGGATGAAGCTTTCTTTCAGGCTGGCTCAAAAATTGAAGATCTTAAGGCCAACGGAAATATTCAAATCGATGAAATCTGTGAAAGATGATGTAATGGATTTCTTGAATGATGAACCTAAGAAGGGCCCGTGATCCGAGTCAGAAGCATGCAACAAAAACATTGATGGTTAAATGTTCCAAAATCTCAAGCAAATCTCTGAAATAGGCGGCCGGCTAATGCATATCTGCCATGTATCCAAAATGGCAAAACGTGCACGCAACCTAAACCTGACCAGCACGGCTTCAGATGACCAATCCAAGCGGAGAGAGAAAATTATGACCGTTGTCATATTTTCATATAAATAGAAGCCAATGGTGCCGAAGAAACACACGCGTGAAATCACTACGAAAACGCTTATATACAACGAGCGCAAGCAAGAATATACGAAGCTTTTCATATAATCATGCCCAAAGAACATCCTGAGTTGATATAGCTATTCTGTTTGTCAAAGTGAATTTGTTCTAAGAAGAAATCTATGTATTTTACCAAGTGTAAAAGTATTACATCGCTGTGTGAGTGGTGTAACCGACGAGCAGTAAATAAGACTCATTCGGATTGTGTATTGGGTTGTGTAATATTCCAGTTAGTGAATATCCTTCTCACTGTTTGAGAAGAAGGGGTGACGTATGAGATTAAACTCCGAACATCTATAAAAATCCTGTCTCGTGTTCTTTACTTTCACATTCCGGTTTACTCACTCAAACCAAACCGAAACATCTAAGTATCTCAACCGAACCTAAATATCATTAACTTCAACTGAACCGACTTTCAACTTTCTTTAAACCGATTTCTCCTAAATACCTTTCAAACTGAATCGCATACGTTGCTTCAGATTGAAACAGACATTTCCGCTCCTGAACCCGGTTCAGGAGTCTATGACAATTTGTGTAGTCTTAATAATGGTTCTAATCTTGAACCGAATTAGTTCCAGTTTATGTTGTGTTGTAAGAGATTACCGATTAGCGGACCCCGGTCCCTTATCGGCCATCCCGATCCTAACATATAATATAACAATTTTTTAAATATATTTTAAAGAGTTTTAAATTTATTTCGTTATAAAAAATTAAATATTCAATATATAACAATTTTTATATAATTTAATCATTTCAAGAGAATTTGATATAATTGTGCCCGAATTCATGAAACACATAATTGTAGTGATCATTTTATACAAACATCAAATTAAATATATAATATATGTATTTTATTGTAAAATTTATTTGTCATATCATAAATTTAATTTAGATCTAATATCGAAATAGGAAAATAAATTTAAACTTATAAAATTTTATTCCATTAGATTAAAAGATATTCCAATTAAATTGTTCAATCATATACTCTGTTGGGTGAAATTATTTTGACTAAAATAATTAAGAGAATAAGCGTATTCTTTGTCGACTTTATTTTGATGATCTGTGATTAAAACTTAATTGTGAACAAAGCTAAACTATCTATTTTTGTGCAAGTACAGGTGCATCAGACTAAGCTAATTTAGACATGGTATAAGTAGGCTAAATAGACGTCTCACATAGTTAGACATGGTAGTCTAACTCCATTAGACGTGGTATAATGGGTAACATAGTTAGACGTGGTAGTCTAAGTCCATTAAACGTCGTCTAATGGGTAACGTAATTAGACGTGGTAGTTTAACTCCATTAAACGTGGTCTAATGGGTAACGTAGTTAGACGTGGTAGTCTGACTCCATTAGACTTAGTCCAATGGGTAATATAGTTATACGTGGTAGTAAAACTTTATTAGACGTGGTTTAATGGGTAACGTATTTAGACGTGGTAGTCTAAATCCATTAGACGTGGTCTAATGGGTAACGTAGTAAGACGTGGTAGTCTAACTCCATTAGACTTGGTCTAATGGGTAACGTAGTTAGACGTGGTAGTCTAACTCCATTAGACGTGGTCTAATGGGTAACGTAGTTAGGCGTGGTAGACTAACTCCATCAGACTTGTTGGTCTAATGGGATACGTAGTTAGACGGGGACGTCTAACTCCTTTAGATTAGTCAAAGGGAATCGAAATTAGACGATGACGTCTAACTCCTTTAGATTAGTTTAAAGGGAATCGAAGTTAGACAGGGACGTCTAACTCCATTAGAAGTGGTAGTCTAATGGGATGCGAAGTTAGACGTTACATTATAACTTCATTAGACGTGGTAGTCTAATGGTATGCGTAGTTAGACGTTGTAGTCTAACTCTATTAGACTCAATAGTCTAATGGAATACGTAGTTAGACGAGGACGTCTAACTCACTTAGACTTGGTGCTCTAATGGAACGCGCATTTAAAAGAGTACGTCTAACTCCATTAAACTTGCTGGTTTAATGTGATACGTAGTTAGACGAGTATGTCTAACTCCATTAGACTTGGTGGTCTAATGGGATACGTAGTTAGACGAGGAAGTCTAACTACATTAGACTTGCTGGTCTAATGTGATACGTAGTTAGAAGAGAACGTCTAACTCCATTAGACTTGGTGGTCTAATGGAACGCGTAGTTAGACGGGGACGTCTACAAAAAAAAAAAATTGTTTACCCACATAAGTTTGTATATTTAGTGAACAATTTTTACTACCAAATTATGTAATATTGTTAATTCATTTTGAAATTTAGTTATTCTTCATTACACTGATATCAATCTTAACATTTAGTTAAAAACATTATTTTGTTTGTGGTTTTATTTGAATGTGTAGATATATATAAATAGAGTTAGTCCACTATAGTTCTACATTTGACCCCATATAGAATGCAAGAGAATTTTTTTTCCAAATATCATTATGTGACAGAAAACTTCCTTGCGTATGCAAAAATTAAATATTATTTTCGTTTCAAAGTTCAGATCAATCCAAAAAAAAGTTATAAACCTAAAGTTTTTTGTGGATTTATTAACAGACAATTCACTTTTAATTCCTATCCATCAATCAAAAACTAAACTTAAAATTATTTTTTTGGAATTTATCAATTTAATATTCTTTTTCATAATTTCAAATTAAGTCATTTTCATTTAAAAATATCTTAATAATTTAAAACAATATCACAAACATCAACCACTTTTTCCTTTGTCTCTTTAGAATTATTTAAATGGATAAGTGTCTTTATAATAGAAATCTAAGGAACAAAGCATATAGTCTAAATTTGTGATTTTAAATGATAAAAATGAGAAATTTTTATTCTATTTCTCAGTATTTGTTTGTGGGTTAACTTTATGAATAATTAAAATATATGTTGGTAGTTACTATTTGATTTTTTTTACAAATTTCATACTATTCACTTAACAATTACAATTTGCTCAGTTTTTATTCTTATAAGCGGTTTTTCTCATGTTTAATCGTGGAAGAGACATATAATTATTTATATTTCGCTCCTAGACTCCACCCCCGAAACATAATTAAATATATAAACGAAAATCTTATTTAATTTTTATATTTAATAAAAGTTTTAAGTTTATATTTTTAAAAATAATATAAATTACAATATATTACAATATAAGTTATATATAATATACATTTCTTAATCTATTTAATAAATTAGTTAATAGATCACAATGACTAATCGACCATTTGAAATTTATATTGTCGGATATCGCTTTCTTTATCGCGTTTGATCACACAAACACTTATACAATATTTCATTGTTAGGTGGAAGGAGTGAAAACTTATCATGAGAGGGTAGCATGAGTCTTAGCAATATTGAAGTTGAGGTAACTTTTCACTAAAAAGTTCATGTTATTTGTTTAAGTACAACGAAACAAAACATGATATTAGAATAATAAAATAGACAAAAAGAGAGAAAAATAATTATAGACCACGTACAACAAAATAATTAACATACACGGAAGTTTAAAAGAAGGGAGATGCTTACTCCAACCGACTCCACGAACTATCCAAAACAAAATTTAGATTGTGTTATATATATGTAATTATACATTATATATTTATCGTAACCTTTTAGATCCTTAAACTCATTAAGGTCTTGTTTGATGAATGTTTATTTAGATTTAATCTAATTCCTTGTTTGAGGAAGGAAATAACCCTTTATCATATCATCACAAATCATCAACACAAATACTAAATTGTTTTATTTAATTCATATGTTAGATTCTTTAGTCTAAATCTTTAATCCTTAAGTCTATAATCTGTATACTCTATGTCGATAAATCGAGATAAACTGTAATTGCGGAAACGTACCTGGATCTTGAATGCAGAACGGTTCATTAAGCCGTTCTTCGTTATTCTCTTCTTCTTGATCTTCTCTTGATCTTGAATCTGGACCTGAATCTGAATGTGGATCTTCTTGTTCTGGATCTGGACCTGGATCGGAATGTCAGATGTGGGCGGGGTTTAAATCTTCCAACCCTATATCGATAGCCTTCTTCTTTAGTGTTCTTGAGAGATGAACATAAACCTTATTGTTCAATGAGAGAAACAAATAGGTAGGCTATCTATATGGGTTGGGGACCTAGCCCTAATATACCCATTTATTATTCGGCCCATCAACGAAATAATGAATGGTATTTCTGCTTCTACACAAATATGTCTCCATATTTATTATAGATGTCTAAATAAGCCCATAACCTTTATACTTTAATAGATCACTTTATTTGGGCTTTAATCTTTATTATGATAACAACTAATATACAATTATTAAATAATATATGTACCCAAATATTGGAAATAATTCCAACAATCTCCCACTTGGGTCATATAATATTTCCTTCAATTGTATATTATAACCTTAAGAGCTCAAAATATTGTTATCATTACAAATACATCTTTATCAATCTCGTCCATCAATTATAACAACATAGGATTAAAGCGGTTTTTGTTACATTAATTCGTAACTAAACCCTCAATAGTCACATATGTCAATACAATCAAATGACATAGATTAAACATGGGTGTGTAGTGTGGATTAACATGTAGTGTGATCTTTAACATGTCTAATACCAACTGGTCCTCCTTTATTCCTTATAGAGATCAATCTGAATAACTTTAAAATCTTGATTTTCTTTAAAAACTAAATCTTTAATTTCTTTAGAAACTAATTCTTTAATGTGCACATAAATTCCAAATTGTATCTATACAAGCATCACAATAAAAACTCCCACTAAAACTGTATATCATCTAAATATGTAATATTCATATGAACAATATATTCATGAAAGACCTCGGATAGCAAATATTTAGAGAACGGATCCGTAATTTTAGAGTTTGTCCAAATATGCTCAATAGATAAATAAACATTATGAATTCTTTATTTTCCAAATAGTTCGACTTAGTCAAACTCATATTACTATTAAAGTAAAAGAACTGCAAATTATTGTCACGTAATAACTTTAGTGGTCTTTTTATATCATCCATAATTTGCAACCTCGTGACAAAATTTTGCAGTCAGATTCTTTAATTGGATACCACAAAACACCTAATAAATTCTGCCATCAACTTGAAATAATTCGAGTGTCTACTTAACACTCTTCCAAAAATTAATTCTTTAAGCTAAAATGATGTGGCACGAATTTTCGATTGTTTTAGTATCCAACAAAATTCGAATCAATATACCAAATGATCTTTATCCGATTCGATTTCACTATATGAGTATGCAATGTTTTGTTCTTAAAATATCACATTAGTTGTTTGGTTGCTTTCTTAATGATCCAAACCAGGATCCTTCAAGTATTTGTCCAACATCATAAATATTCTTAATTTCTTGATTCATATAATCTAGAGCATACATTAAACTCTTGTTTAAGGAGTATTATGCATATATATTTATTCTCAAGGCTAATCTTGAAGTACTTATGAGACTAAATTTATCTCTAGATCTTTCAAAATATCCAATAATTAATATCTAGAAATTCTTTAGTCTAGTTTATTTTTCTCTAGACCTATAAGGCCTGACCTTAACTGGACAACCCCAAAAGAATTTACTAGTTGTTTTAGTTGAATCATTATTCCATATATAAGTTGTAATTCTTAACTCTTCCTTCCAAATGATTCAATTACATGAAGATATTCCATAAATGTTTGTTTCCAAATAAAAAAGTATCTAAAGTAATTCTTTATTTCTTCATCTTTAATATGAATTGTCAATGCCCACGTCGATGTTTCTTTCACCATCAATTGACTTTTGACAATTAACTCAACCATACATCAACACATTTACTTTAGTAATACTGAAGTTACCATTAAATGTGTATGAGTATTGAAGTTAAATTACTCTTAGAACAAACAAAACAAACTATAATATGTATTCTTTTATGCACCACTTTCTTTAGTAATTTTCTTTTAGGTGCAATATCTGCAATTCTTACAACTTCATTTCTTTATTATGTATTAAGGTATTTTCTAAGTGAACACTATTTATGTTATTTTTGTTTCAATCTTTTAATTTTCTTACACACAATTGATGTGAGTTCATATAGAGACTATGTCTCCCTTTAGACAACTACAGTTCACATCAATTAACTTAAGTGTAAATAAGAAAATCCAAATTAGATGCATGAGAATACATTATTGTAACTCTGACTTTAATGCATTACTTTTGAAACAAAATAAAACATATATTATTTATGAAATCTTTATTCTAATAATACCCTTAGAATTTTAACCCTTTTAGATATAATTCTTAAAAAATACAACAAATTCTAAATATGTCTTAAAAGTTATATCATATAAAATGAACTTAAGATGTTGACAAGAAAATAATCCGTATAAGCAGAAGTGTTAACTTGATTAGATAACAAAATAAATGAACAATCATACTCACAAAATTTAATAATCACATAAATTCAAAATAATGGTACGTCTCATCATAAGATACCAAACGCAACATTAATATTTAGTCTTTGGACATTAAATATTAACTTGCAAACGGTACTCTTTTGTAGTAATCAAATATTAACAATAAGTCCTGTCAAACAATTGGTTATCTTTGGATATTCCAATTATTCACATGGCCCACCGAATAATTGTTACATATTTATTACCACATGTGCATAATGTTATTCTGACCAATTATTTATCTTCCTTTGGGCCGATTAAATAATCGCATACACACTACCTTCTTAATTTATAAAACATATTAACCTTCACAAGAGAGCCTACTTTGGTAGGATGTTGCTTCAATTAATTGATTTAATAAATTAATAAATTATGTACATAGTGTGTAACTCGACCAATTATTAAACTTCCTTTTGTCCGATTAATAATCGCATAGTTACAAACACAACCGTCTTAATCTTATAAAACAAATATGTTCTATAAATTAATAATTTGTACATTATTTAAATTTGCAATCCGACCAATTATTAACCTTCCTTTGGGCCGATTAACAACCGCATAATTACAAATTTAAGTGGGCCTAAAATTGTACCAAATTTTGAATGTGTTATAAATACCGAAAATCTGAATGTTGTTTTATGTATCAAAATTGCATAAATTCCATATGTGTTACATAAAACAAATAATTGTGATTTTACTAATCACTCAATTATTTCTTAATATCAATCAACACAATATATACATAAAGACCGAAATATGTATATATATTTGAATGTGTAATATAACATGATTGATTATTCATCCAAATATAATAATAATAATAATTAAATAATTAAATAATCAATTACACAGATTATCTGAATTCTAAATTTATCAATTATTAGGGTTAATTGATTTTCTTAATTCTTGATAAATAACTTATTGATATTTATTTATTCTTTAATTGTAAATTATTATTATTAATAAAATAATAATCTCTTTATTCTTGTATTTTCTTAATTTCTGAATATATTTATATAAATTGACTAAGTCATAAATTAAATGGATGATACGTTTTTATACTAATTCATTAAATATATTACAAACTTAATGTAATCAATATTTATAAAAGATTATAAACATGATAAGTAACTATTTTTCTTTACTTATTTCTCAAATCATAACATATATCATAGATATATATTAAAGTTTTAAAATTCTAGAATTCCATAATATATTTAATTTATTCTTAATTGTATATAAATGTATTAATACATTAACAATTATTTCAGGAATAAATATTTCTTCAATCTTTAACTAATTAAAATAATATTATCATTATTTTAATTCCTTAAATTAATTATAATAAGTATAATAATTAATTATTATTCTAAAACTGAATTCCTTACTTCTTTACATAATTATATAATTAGAATGATAATAAATTATTATTCTAAAATTCAAAATTCCTTAATTAATAGGTTAAGATTATTTTATAATTATTATTAAATTCATATACAATTCTGTATATATATCAAATATAACCAAAATATATATAATATATTAATTAATATCTTCTTAATTATCTAATCATATCTCACTTTCTTAGTTATATATATATATATATAACTCTTCAAATATTCTTACTAAAAATTATATATATAATTCTTGATTTTATTTTCGTTTCTATACCTTTAATGTTATCCTTAATTTCTTTTATGACATATGCATTAATTATTATAAATAATTAATATCTTAATTAAGTTATAAAAAAAACTTAATTAGAATTTGAAGAGTTCTTTATTCCATAATTCCTCAATATATATAATTACATTCCTTAATTAATAATAATAATAATAATTAATTATTATTCTTAAAACATTAAATTCCTTAATTAATTCCTCAATATATATTTATATAAATTGACTAAGTCATAAATTAAATGGATGATACGTTTTTATACTAATTCATTAAATATATTACAAATTTAATGTAATCAATATTTATAAAAGATTATAAACATGATAAGTAACTATTTTTTTTTACTTATTTCTCAAATCATAACATATATCATAGATATATATTAAAGTTTTAAAATTCTAGAATTCCATAATATATTTTACTTTATTCTTAATTGTATATAAATGTATTAATACATTAACAATTATTTCAGGAATAAATATTTCTTCAATCTTTAACTAATTAAAATAATATTATCATTATTTTAATTCCTTAAATTAATTATAATAAATATAATAATTAATTATTATTCTAAAACTGAATTCCTTAATTCTTTACATAATTATATAATTAGAATGATAATAAATTATTATTCTAAAATTCAAAATTCCTTAATTAATAGGTTAAGATTATTTTATAATTATTATTAAATTCATATACAATTCTGTATATATATCAAATATAACCAAAATATATATAATATATTAATTAATATCTTCTTAATTATCTAATCATATCTCACTTTCTTAGTTATATATATATATATATAACTCTTCAAATATTCTTACTAAAAATTATATATATAATTCTTGATTTTATTTTCGTTTCTATACTTTAATGTTATCCTTAATTTCTTTTATGACATATGCATTAATTATTATAAATAATTAATATCTTAATTAAGTTATAAAAAAAACTTAATTAGAATTTGAAGAGTTCTTTATTCCATAATTCCTCAATATATATAATTACATTCCTTAATTAATAATAATAATAATAATTAATTATTATTCTTAAAACATTAAATTCCTTAATTAATTCCTCAATATATATAACTAATTCCTTAATTAATAATATTAATAATTAATTATTATTCTTAAAATATTAAATTCCTTAATTAATTCTTTAATTATTAATTTGACAAATTCTTTAAAAAAAATTAGCATAATTATATAATTAATTAATTCCTTAATTAATAATAATTAATCATAAATAATTATTATTCTAAAATCTGAATTCTTTAATTAATTATAATTACTAAATTCCATATATATATATATTATATAATATATATTTCTTTAATTAATTATTTAAATAATAATTTATATAATTTATTCTATAATTAATAACAAATATATAACTTCAAATAAATATATATAATAGAAATAATTTCTCCTTAATTATCTCATTTTTTATTTTATATATATTATTTAGAATTATTAGTTCTAATCCTTATTAGTTCTGATCATCCTTACTAATATCATTAAATCCTTACAAATTCAATGATCTATACTAATCCTTATTAGTTCCGATCGAAATAGATGAAGAACATATATGAATATGTTTTAAAATTCTTATAAACCTAAATTTCAATAGATAGACATAGAGATGGCTCTGATACCACTTGTTAGATTCTTTAGTCTAAATCTTTAATCCTTAAGTCTATAATCTGTATACTCTATGTCGATAAATCGAGATAAACTGTAATTGCAGAAACGTACCTGGATCTTGAATGCAGAACGGTTCATTAAGTCGTTCTTCGTTATTCTCTTCTTCTTGATCTTCTCTTGATCTTGAATCTGGACCTGAATCTGAATGTGGATCTTCTTGTTCTGGATCTGGACCTGGATCGGAATGTCAGATGTGGGTGGGGTTTAAGTCTTCCAACCCTATATCGATAGCCTTCTTCGATGTGGGTGGGGTTTAAGTCTTCCAACCCTATATCGATAGCCTTCTTCTTTAGTGTTCTTGAGAGATGAACATAAACCTTATTGTTCGATGAGAGAAACAAATAGGTAGGCTATCTATATGTGCTGTGGGCTGGGGACCTAGCCCTAATATACCCATTTATTATTCGGCCCATCAACGAAATAATGAATGGTATTTCTGCTTCTACACAAATATGTCCCCATATTTATTATACATGTCTAAATAAGCCCATAACCTTTATACTTTAATAGATCACTTTATTTGGGCTTTAATCTTTATTATGATAACAACTAATATACAATTATTAAATAATATATGTACCCAAATATTGGAAATAATTCCAACATCATATTCTTCAATTAAAATTCACTTAGTATAAAATATATTTATGTCTTAAACCCAAAGATATCATTTAGACCATCTTTAACCCACAAACTCATTCTCAAACCGAAAATACAGTGAACGTAACATAAAACAGTAATTCATCTCTAACCCAAAAATTCATTTATAAACTCAAAAAAATATTCTTAGAATATTCCTTTTTAACACTAACTTTTTAACCTAATTAATTTTATCTATATATTTATCAACTTTACATATTTAACCCTAATATTTTCTCAATCATTTAATAAAATTAAGATAAAATTAATTATATATATATAATTCATACACAACAAAATAAACATTACTAAAAATAAATTATATAAACAAGATTAATATATAAAAAAATTATATAAAAAAATAAAATTAAACCTATAACTGTAAACTCAATTTGTAAATATTAAAATATATTAAGATCTGAAATATATATAAATTGTCCTTTTCCGTTTGAATAGTATAAATGCATATATGCGTTTTCAAGAAAGAGAAATTGATAAAAACTTATGAGTTGACGGTGGGTTGGAGCTTTCAAACCCAAAATGGGTTTGCATATGACGTTGGGTTGGAGACAACGTTATTCATCTAATATGATTTTTTTTAAACTACAACATTAAATTGGCTCTAAGTCTGGTTTGGATTGGATAATAGATGTTCTCTAAGAAACAAAGAAAATAGTCTACTCTTCCTACAATACAATAGACAATATGCCCAAAGAACTAAAAATACTTCTTAGGGGAGGTAAGATGTAGTAACCTTATATACAACTAATTTATTAAATTAAATGCAGTCAAATACAAATTTAATGTTAATTGATTGTAGAAAATGTATGAGTTTGAGGTCTCATATGATAAGCAGTTGAATTTGAACGAGAGTGATTATTGTTAAGTTCTCTTTGAATTGGTGGAAAGTAAAAGAGAATATTAAACAAAAGGAAATGATATCTTTTTGATGATTAATCTTTATTTAAAAAAATGAAATTAACATAAAATAAATTTTGATATTTTGTTATGATAATATATTTTAGGGACTCTTTGTCAAGATATTGGTATTGATCTAGTTGAGACTTATTTAAAAATGGAGTTGGACACTAAAGCTGACCAATAAAGTTGTAAAAGTAGTATATGATTGAACAATGTACTTGTAATACCTTTTAATATAAGAATAAAATTAAATTAGTTGAAATATATTTTACTGTTATATATTAGATCTAAATCAAATTTATCATATTACAAATAAATTTTATAAGAAAATACATATATTATATACTAAATTTAATGTATGTATAAAATGATCACTACAATTATGTATTTCATTAATTCGGGCACGATTATATGAAATTATCTTTTCATATAATCTTGAAATGATTAAATTATATAAAAATTATAATATATTGAATATTTAATTTATTATAACGAAATAAATTTAAAACTCTTAAAAATATATAGAAAAAATGGTTATATTATATATTTAATTGTATCTATTATCAAATCAGAGAAAATCTGTTAAATAGGAAAATTTGGATTGAAAATCTCATATGAGATTATTTGTAATTAATAAATGTATGAAAAAAATTCTGAAATTTGTGACAAAATATAAAGAGTATAACTAATTATGTATATTTTAAGCATCACTAAAGTTAACCCATTAACAATGAGAAAAATGAAGTAAAAATATTTTATCATTTCAAATTACAAATTTAGGTTAGATATTGTTTTTATTACTTTAGTCATTCAAATAATTATAATTTAGACAAATGAAAAAGGTTGATGTTTGTGATATTGTTCTAAATTATAGAGATATTGATAAATTAAAGTTACTTTTTATTGTAAAAAAAATAAGAATTTGATTTTTGTGTTGATAAATTCGATAAAACATTAAGTTTATAATTTTTTTGATTAACCTAAAAGGGAAGAACCATGTCAAGATAAAAAAAAGTTTTCATCATCAATGAGTCAAGTCGCAAGAATGGAAATGAAATGCCTCTAGCCCGAATGGGTCTGCTTGGCCAAATGTTCAGCTCTAGTTGATAAATCTACATATTTACTTACACATCCAAATAAAAATATAACGAGAATGATATTTTTAACCAAATATTGAGATTTATATATCTGAAATGAAGAATAACTAAATTCCTAAAATAATAAGTAATATTAAAATTGAAGGTATTATCAATTACTCACTAAATTTATTAGTGTTGAAGTGTATACCGATTTTGCATGAATATATTCAGATAAATAACAATTAAATTCCTAAAAATATCACAAATTACATACTACAACAACTGCTCACCATAATCTCGTGGAAGAAAATAAATATATATTTTATGATATATCATTCTCATGCTTAAACATCATTTACTATAATTGTTTTTAGCAAAACAAAAACCCTTACTGTAACAGAAATATTAAAATATTATATTATTCAAAATTTAATATTTTTGTGCTCATTGATGTAAGATCGATCTTACCATGTGCTTTTTTTTTATAAGAATTGTTTATTTACAACATGAGCAATCTTAACCTAATAAAGAATAAAATTCAAAACATAGATCAAATATATTTTGAAAGAATAAAAAAGAAACATATTAATGATTCAAAATTTTTAAAAAAATCAATAATATTAATATTTATAAAATATTTGAAAATGTAAATATCATGAAACAATAACCATCTAAGATGGTAGCTATAAATATATTCTCTTCTAAAGTATTTAATTATTTAATGCTTAATTGTCCAATCTCAATCTTTTAGATATCTCTACTGATATCCACTCTTTCATTAGAATGAACCTCTATCAACATCAAAATATTTAATCTAATTAAACAATATAAATATAAATAAAATAAATTAGGAAAAGAATAAATATTAAAATATTGATAATTTAAAATAACAAAGAAAATTTTAACAATAAGATTAAAAATTGTTTGAAATATAAATATCATTAAACCAGAACTATAAAATATGTAGGTCATTCTAGTCTCAGATCTAATAGCATTTTAGCATATCTAAAGTTCTCAAACCGACTAAACTGTTCAAAACGAATCGAAACCGTAATCATTTGTTTCTTTTAGGAATTAAAGAAGAACTAAAATGACATCCTATTGTTATGGTCCCTGCATAAACTCAAAGTACTTCCATATGGAATCGTAACGTTATAATTAAATTAAATATCAAATCATTCATTCCAGTTTTCTTTTTATCAATCCGATCACAATTTTCGGTTGGTCGATTTAGTGTCATTGAAATCGTTTAAACCGACCAAATATTTAAATAAGATAGGAATGATAATTGAACCTTAACATGACATTAATGAATAATGTATTATAAATATTATGTTATTAGTGTGATGTTTAATTTTGAAAAAATATGAGTATAATGTAGTTATGTTTTAGAAACACATTTTTTTGTTTAGTGAATCTTATAATTATAATATTTTTATATAAATATAATATAATTTTATATATAAGTGTTCTTTAACAAATTAAACTAGTGAACTTTGTTAATGACATTATTGATATATCTTATATATATGGTTTATAAATTGTGTTACCGGACATTTTTTTTATTAATATATATATATATATAATATTTTTTAATCTATTTAATAAATCAATTAATAGATAATACCGTTCTTCTAAATCTTTAAACTACATCGATCAAACCGACTATTCGACAATTTGAAATATATATTTTATTATCGGATAATCACCTTCATCACACAAAAACTTATACAAATTTCTATTGTTAGGTGGAATGAGAGAAAACTTATCATGAGAGGGTAGAATGATTCTTGACAATATTGAAGTTGAGGTAAGTCTTCATTATTATTTTTTTGAAAAAAGCCCATGATCAATTAAAAATGTGTTTTATTTAATACAACGAAATAAAACATGACGTTAAAAAATAAAAAAAGACAAAAAAAAATTGATATGCTATTTATAATAAAAGGATTATCGTTCACGAATGTTTTCAAGAAGGGAGATGATTTCCTCCACCTACTCCACACTCCACGTACTTTCCAAAACAAATTTAAGATAGTATCATACATGTAAGTATTTATTATATATTAATTGTTAGTTTATAGATACTTAAACTCATTAATGCCTTGTTTGATGAAAGAATATTTGAATTTAATCCAATTCCTTGTTTGATGAAGGAAATAACCCTTTATCCCTTTATCCCATCATCACGAATCATAAACACATATATTAAATTGTTTAATTTAATTCATATTCATCGATTAAAATTCTCTTAGTATAAAAGATATTTTATTAATTAACCCAAAGATCTCACTTATTCATCAAACAAGTTTTTTTTTTAAAATTACAACATTCAACAAGCTCTAAGGCTGGTTTAGATTGTATAATAGATGCTCTCTAAGCAACAAAGAAAATAGTTTACCCCTCTTTCAATGCAATCGATAATCGGCGAACAAAAATTACTTCTTATGGAAGGTAATATATAGTAAATATTTTATACAAACTGACGTGTTAAATAAAATACAGCCAAATACAAAATGAATGTTAATTTATTATAGATAATGTTAATTTATTATAGATAATGTATGGATTTGAGGTCTCATTTAATAAGTTTGAACGGGAGTAATTATTGTTAAGTTGTCTTAAATTGGTGTTGCAAAAAAAAAGAATATTAAAAAAAAGAAAACTATATGCTTTTATTGTATATCTTGATTTAAGGAAATCAGAATAATATAAAAGAAAATTTGATCTTTTGTTATGACAATATAACTACAAAAATGTTTTGAAAATATTTTATTGACTCTTTGTATAGATATTAGTATTGACCTAATTGAGTCTTATTTAAAGATGTAGGTGAACACTTTAAAAATCTGAAGCATTTGTCTTGAGAGAAGATTTTAGTCATAATTTTTTATATGTTAGGGTTTTAGGAAACAAAGTGTTATATAAATTCATGTCATGACCTTAATATGTCATGATGTAATCTCTATTATGATTTCCTTAATAAAGTTTTCTCTTCTTGGTGTACGTAACTATGTTTTTAATCTTGGTGAAGTACGTTAAAATTTGTGTTTATTTTATTTCTTACATCATCTCTCATATTTTCGTTACAACAAACTGGTATCAGAGCTTCGGATTATTTAGTGGTTTGTCTTTTCAATTGAAATGACAATAGTAAGTATTAAAACTAACAAGTTTTAGTGGAGAATGCAATATGGAATATTAATATGTGGGTTGTACTAAAATAACAAGGTTTATGAGCTCGTTGAAGTTGTGGACAAGAACAAAAATAATCGTTGAGATGATCATTCTAAAAGAGAAGATGATGTTAAAAATCAAAATGTGGGTTCTGCTGAAATAATATGGTTATTGGATCGTTGAAATTGTTAGTAAAAGAAAAATGAATCTTTGAGATGGTCATTCTCAAGGAATAGAATAACAAATTAAGATATGAGCTCTATTGAACTAACATGGTGTTGAATTATCTTTTTATCTTGTATTAGGTGCAATTTTGTTTGCACTCAACATGTTGTTTTGTTTACACTCAACATGTTGAGTATTGTCCGCCTTTAACTTTTATTACACTCAATGTCCTTTAAATAACTTTGCTTACACTCAACATGTTGAGTGTTGTCAGTCTTTATCTATTATCACACTCAATGTCTTTTAAATATCTAGATTTCTCATGTAAACTTTAACTCATTATCTAAAGAATATTTTCCCTATCTCAAATTTCTACATGGTAATAGAGCAGTTTTAGCATCTTGAAGAAACCTATTTACATTTTTCCGCTGCATCCTCCAATGGTGGAAATAGCCATTGGAGGAGAACTCAAATGATTCTATAATCTCATATTTTTCTAAACTTATTTAACACAAATCCCAGTACGTTATTTTATCTTTTTTTTTGTGGTTTGGTCATTTCGAAATTGTATTTCAATCGAATCTGTATCGAGTATCGTCTCCTTGTCTCGACAGATTTCTTCCAACATTTCATTTTTCCAACAAATTATCACTTTTTACTTCAAGAGATGAGTCAAGAGCCAAGAGCTATGAGCGAAGTGCCAAGTGTCAAGTTCCAAGTGCCAAGTGCCAAGTGCCAAGAGCCAAGGGCCAAGAGCCAAGAGCCACTTCTCTAACAAAGTGAATCATGAATTAGATTCTGTTTAATTGAAAGAATATCATCAACATTTCCATCTCCTCGGCAACATCCTCTCCAATCTTATAGCTGCTCAAGGCCTTTACTATTAAGTGATTAACATTCCCATCAAAGCTCTTTCCAAGTCGATTTAAGGAATTATGTGGCAAGTTGGGCATTCTTAATAACTATTACCCAACTTGAGGGGGAGAGTTTAATTATCTCTTTATCTTGGATTAGGTGTAATTTTTCTTGCACTCAACATGTTGCTTTGTTTACACTCAACATGTTGAGTATTGTCCATTTTTATCTTTTATTACACTCAATGTCCTTTAAATAGCTTTGTTTACACTCAACATGTTGAGTGTTGTTAGTCTTTATGTATTATCACACTCAATGTCTTTTAAATATCTGGATTTCTCATGTAAACTGTAACTCATTATCTAAATAATATTTTCCCTATCTCAAATTTCTACACATGACTTATGGGATCGTTGAAGTTATTGGTGGGACCAAAAATAATCGTTGAGATGGTTAATTTAAAGTAGAAGTCACATTCAATAATTTTGTTGTCTTGTAGATAATGTCATTATAAAGGTCTTTGAAAAGGAGACAAATACATATGAGACATCTTAAATTATACAAGTAAAGGTAGAAATTTATTGAATAGACTTGAATATTTTGGTTAATAAAGAAGTTATTAAGTTGTCTTGGAGATAACTCTAGATCTAGAAGAGTGAGACGATAGAACAACTGGGTCATCCAACATTGACTAATGCATCTAGGCCATCTAATATTGAATAATGCAATTGGTTCATTTATAAAATTGTTTAATGCATATACCATCTTGTTTTGACTAGTGCATCTGGGAAATCTAGTATTGACTAATGCATCTGGGCCACCTCTAGAATTCACTATTGCATACGGTCCATCTTTGGCATTAGCACATGAATCTATGGCATTCGACATTGACGAATACATTTGGTCCATCCGACATTGACTAATGCACATTTGTGTATTGATTAATGCATATAGGCAATCTGACATTTACTAATACGATTGATCCATCTCTAATATTGTGCAATTCATATGGGCTATCACGCATTGATTAATGCATATGAGCATCTATCATTGACTAATACATTTTGGTCACCTCAAGTATTGACTAATGTAATTGCCCCATATTTAACTTTAACGAATGAATTTGGGTTATCCAATATTTACTAATAGTTTTAGGCTATCCAATATTGACGAATGCATTTGAGCCATTCGGCATTGACGAATCCATCTAGGTCATCCGACATGAACGAGTGCATTTGGGTCATCCGATATCGACGAGTACATCTGAGCCATCCGACATCGACAAGTGCATCTAGTCCATCCAACATCAACGAGTGCATCCTTGTCATTCGACATCGACGAGTGCATCTAGGCCATCCGACATTAATGAGTGTATCTAGGTTATCCGACATCGACGAATGCATCTAGGTCATCCAACATTGATAAATTCATATATTAAGTTGTCTTAGGGCAACTCTAGATGAGATAGAATATCTAGGCCATCCACATTTACTAATGTATTTGGGCCACTAGTAGCATTAATAATGCATTTAGGACATATAATAGAAGAGACACACACCAAAACCCTAAGCTTTAAAAATTAGACACCTTTAAAAAAACAAATAAATTAATCTTTTTAGAAGATTACAAGCAAACATAGAAAATACTATTTGGGTATGGAAAAGGAGGATGTACTGGTATACACCAGTGGGGCACAATAATAGAATAGACACACCAAAACCCTTAGTTCTATATAGACCATCACCGAGATTATTCAATATGGAATAAAGATGGAACGATATAATTAGTCACACACCTACATAGAACAAATGCATTAGTCATTGTTGAATGACCCAAATTTATTTGTTATATTAATTTAAATTTCAATATATTACAATTTTTATATAATTTATAATTTCAAGAGAATTTGGTAATTGTTCCCAAATTCATAGAACACATAATTGTACTGATCATTTTAAATATACATAGAATTGAGAATATAATATATATGTATTTTCATGTAAAAATTATTTATAATATCATAAATTTAATTTAGATCTAATATCTAATTAGGAAAAACACATTTAATTTATTTATTTTTATTTCATAAAAGGTATTATAATTACCTTGTTCAATCTTATACATAAAAAATAAAAATACTTTTACAACTTTATTGGTTAGTTTTGTAAGACTTAAAATATATATATGATTCAAGGAAAACTAGGTTTTTTTGTTTCAGATAAGGTAACGATGAATAAGAACAGTCTACAAACACAAACTTGAGAAAAAAAGGAGGTAAAAAAATTTCATATAAATAACACTTTTTAGAAGATTATAAGCAGTCATAGGGAATAATAGTCCGGGCAATTTTGAAGGATGCGGAACTATAACGCGGTGGGGGAACGGTGATAGAGACGGCACATCATTCAAATCCTTAATTTCTATATAGACTGTCATCAATATTAACTTCTTTAACAATTTAGTTTAATCATTACTCTAATCTTAACATTACTCTAATCTCAACTGATTCATGCAAAATTTTGAGAAATCGAAAATAGTTGCGGCATGAATAAAAGAAAAAAGATGACAAAAGAAAGAAAGGAATAATTAGTACAGGGTTTGTTGGGATGTCCTTTTATTAATTAAACAGTAGTAGGTATACAATATTCTTTTTGGCCGACAATCATTTTATCAATTATTTATTAATGATTCAATATTAACCTTAATATTATAATCGATTTAAATTAATTAGTTTATCATGGTTAGTAAAAAAAAAGTTAATTAATTATTAGTTACTTATTTTTTATTTTTTAATGTTTATTATATTAATTTTAATTTAATTATTTTTTAAACGATTAAAATTACATATTAATAAATACTTTATATCTTCTTTTAATTTATTTTTAATAATATAGCACAATATTACTCTAAAATTAGTTTATAATAAAAGTAATTTATTTCTATAATATGCACGTATATGTCTATATAAATAGATATATCTAGGTCTATAGATAAATATTAATATATATATATATATATAATATAACATTATTATATTATTATAGCTAATTTTTATTTTTATTTTGTATTTCAAAAATATAAAAAATCACATTAATTACTTAAATTCTTAAAAGTTATTAAATTATTTCAATTTAATTTAAAGTTTAATAATTAAAATTAAATACTTAAAATAATAAATAATATTTTCAAGTAATATTAAATAATATTTCAAAACAATATTTAAAAAAAAATTATCGTAAAAAAAAAGTCATTATTATTCCTACTACTAATACTTATATGTACCAAATATTAGATATCATGTGAATATATAAATATATATAATTTTAATTTTATATTACACTATAATATATATATATATTCTCAAAAATATTATCGCCTAACTATTTAAACTAACAATATTATTCTATTAGTTGTTTAAATCTTAATATAGTAAATTTTATAAAATGCTATTTATATTCTTAGGTTAAATATTCTCATAAACTTTTTTTTCTCAAATAATAAAGTATTTATCTCTAATTTAATTTTTTTAATATTTAAATCAATAATTTACATGTAAATAACCTAAATTAATATGAATATTTATATCCAACGGCTAGACTCCGCCCTAAAACTTATTATATATGAACATATTTTTTTTAAAAAATTATAACATAGGACACCATAATTGTATTCCTCATAAATTTTAATTCATTAGATTGATTGCATACTATACGTGTCTTCTTATAAAATTTATTTGTAATATCATATATTTAATTTAAATTTTTAACCATGATAAACATATTTTAACTAATTTTATTTTATTTTATCAAAGAATATATCACCAAATTATTCTAAAATTAATTAGTACTAAAAGTAATTATTATTTTTCCAATGATATATATATATATATATATATATATATATATATATATATATATATATATATATATATATATATATATATATATATATATATATATATATATATATATATATATATATATATATATATATATATATATATATATATATATATATATCTTTGTTTATAGATAAATAAATATATATGTATTATTATATTGATAATGTATTATTATTGTTAAATGTTTTTTTAATTTTTTTTTTACAAAAAGTATTAAAAAAATAAATCTTCTTAAAATTTATTAATTTAATTTAAATTATTTTTCTTTTAGTGATTAAAATTACTTCCTTAAAATACTTAATATATTTCATCACAAATATTAAATAATATGTCTAAATAATACCTAAAATTAATATATTATTTTAAAAAAAGTAATTATTATTCATAATACTATGTAAAATTATATATAAAAATATTATTATAATTTTAATGAATATGGTGTGAATATATAAATATAATCATATAGAAAATTAAGAAATGAAAATGTTTAAAAAAAAAATATTTTAGATTCGGTGCTTAGTAAATCTAAAATATTTTAGATGTGGGAAATGGTCTCAGTACTTTGACTCGCACGATCATCTAAATGAACAGTTTTACTCCGAAACAATTGATCTTTTAAAACATTGAATTTATTATTATTTATTTAATAATCTAAAGCATAAGAACCTACTTTTAATATACGTATAGGAAATCCATGCATGGTCTATTTTTAAGCATTCAAGTAGATGTAACGGTTGAGTTCTATGACGGAGAAGTCAATTAAGTCAGTTATATTGACCCTGCTACTGGAAAAAAAAATATGTTACACGCGCTCGCAGGATAAAATATAAGTCTAGAAAATTTATATATTGTCATACATGTAGTGAGAGGATAAAAATGAGTAAAATCTGAAATTATTCAGAAGTTCAATATTAATACATCGATTGGTCTAATAAAATATAATAATCGTCGGAATTTTTCTCGTTATATTTTGGTGTCATAATATTAAAATTATGTGCTCAAAAAGTTTGGGAAAATAGAGAAAATATTTCACATTAATCTTAAAATTGAAATAATTTCTAAATTTGTTTAAAAAACATTTTAAACCATTTTCTATTTTTTTTCCATAATTTTAGAAAATTGTTTAAGACGTTTTAAATAAAAATGGAATAAAGGATTAAAATAAAAAAATGACTTAAATTAGTTTGGTTTATGTTTCACTAACTAGAGGTTCGAGTGACTTAATAGGAGACATAGTGTGAGGACTTGTTTCTCTCACTTTTGTTTTATTTTATTTTTATTGAAGTCAACGCTCCCAAGTTACTATTTCAATTATTATGACTCTCTTGTTTTCTTTTGATTGTTCAGGCTTACATACAAAGGCCAATCCAAAATTTTCTTTTCAATAGACTCTAAATATTATAACTATTACATTATTACTGGTAACATCTGAGCATATTAATCAAATAAATAATTCTACAAAAATAAAATAAATAAAAAAATCTATAAAGATGGAATTACCCAATTTATACTGTAATTTATACATTTAAAATTTTATCTCGTATTATAGAAAATGTAAAAATAAGACAAAAAATCTATGAAATTTAACAAACTTTTTAATATTATTTATGTTGCAATATTTTATTCTTTGTAGAATAAATTTCCTTTTTTTGTTAATCTTATTTTCTTAAACCAAGATTATACCAAAAAAAAATATAGTTTCCTTTTAGTCAATATTCTATTTCATTGCACTACCAATTCAAGACAACTCAGCAAATCTTTATTTTGACTTTAATTCTTCCAAATTCCCCAAATGCCCCTAAATGCATTAATCGATACCTAAATATTCTATATCCTCTCTAATAAAGAGTTGTCCCAAGACAACTTAAAATACGCATTTTTCAATGTCGGATGGTCCAGATTAATTTGCCAATGTTAGATGGCCTATATGCATTCATCAATGTCGGATGACATAGTTGGACTCGTCGATGTCGGATAGCCTAATTGCACTTGTCTATGTAGGATAACCTAGATGCACTCGTCGATGCTGAATGACCTAGATGCACTTGTCGATGTCGGATGACCTAGATGCACTCATCGATGTTGGATGGCTCAGATGCACTCGTTGATGACAAATAAAATAGATGAACTCATGAATCCCAAATGAACTAGATGCACTCGTCGATGTCGGATGGTCTAGATATACTTATCAATACCGGATGGCTCTGATGCTTTCATTAATGCCCGATGGTCTAAATCAATTAGTAAATATTGGATGGCCTAAATTTATTTGTCAAAGTTAAAAATGGCCCAATTGCATTAATCAATGCTAGAGGTGGTCGAAATCTATTTTTCAATGTTAAATGCACCAATGCATTTGTCAATGCTAGATATCCTAGATGCATTTGTCAATGCAAGATTCCTTAGATGCATTACGCAATACTAGAGATGGCTTAGTTGCATTCGTCAATGTCAAATTTCCTATATGCATTAGTCAATGCACAAATATATTACTCAATGTCATATATGACCTAGTTGCATTACTTAATGCTAGAAGTGACCAAAATGCATTAGTTAATGTCGTATGGCCTAAATGCATTCATTAATGCTAGATGGCCTAGATTCATTCGCCAGTGTTAAAGAAGGACCATATTCATTAGTCAATTCTAAAGGTGGCTCAGATGTATTAGTCAATACTAGATGACCCAGATGCATTAGTCAATGATAGATGTGGCTCCGATGTATTAGTCAATGCTAAATGACCCAAATGCATTAGTCAATGCTAGAGGTGGCTCATATGTATTAGTCAATGTCAAATGCATTAGTCAATCCAAGATGATCCATATGCATGACATAATACCAAAGATTGTCAAGTTGCATTAGTCAATGTTAGATGACCTAAATTCATTCATCAATGTCGGATGACCCATATGTTCTATCATTTCTCTCTTCTTTATCTAGAGATTTCTCTAAGAATAATTAACAAATTCTTTGTTTACCTAAATATTCAAGTTTATTCAATAAATCACCATCTTGACTTACAAACTTTAAGATGTCTAATATGTATTAGACTCCTCCTATGAGACATTAATGATGACATATTTATAACACAATAGAACTTGTTGAATGTGCATTCTCCTTAAGAATGACCATTTTAACAGTTGTTTTTGCTCCTACCAATAACATTAGTGACCCCCAAAGCCATGTTAGTTCAGTAGAGCTCGTATCTTGATCTATTATTCTGTTCCTTAAAAATGACCATCTTAACGGTTATATTTTTGTTTGATGACTACTTCAACGTCTCCATAAGCCATGTTATTTCAGTATAGCACGCATTTTGATCTTCCAAATTATTTTATTTTCTAGAATGGTCATCTCAACTGTTATTTCTACTCCTTCCGATAACTTTAGCAACTAGTAGAGCCCACATCTCGAACTTCCATATTGTATTCTCCTTTAGAAGTTGTCAATTTTAATGGTTATTGTTTTCATCACAATTAAAAAGAGAAATAATTGAATAATCTGAAGTCCTAGTACCAGTTTTTTGTAGCGGAAACATGAGAAGATGAAAGAAATAAAATAGACACATATTTTAATGTTTTCACCAAGATAAAAAAACATGGCTACGTCCACCTAGAAGAGATAGTTTTATTAAGGAGATCATAACATTGATTACATCATGATATAATAGAGTTATGACACGAGTTTATATAACATTTTATCCCACAAAACTCTACCAAAACTGGGATTGGAAACGATTCTCTCAAGATAAAGGCTTTAGTTTTTTAAAGTATCTAACTACACTAATAAATAAGCCTCAACTATGTCAATACAATTATCTTGACAAAGAGTCTCTAAAATATTGTCACAATATTTGTTGCGTTAAAATTTATAATTGATTTAAAATAATATATCATACTTGATTTCAATGACTGATGAAATAGTTTTTGATAATAAATGGATAAAACTAAGTTCAATAATTGCTAGTAATATCAAATATATAAATATATACTTTGATATTAACATCGTATGTGGTGTAGTGATAAGTACACCCGCCTATCACTCGGGTGACCTGTGTTCATATCTCAACAGGTACAAAATTAAAAATTAGAGTTTTATTATTTTATGTACAACTCAAAGTCAACGCGCATAGTTAGACGAGGTTGTCTAACTCCCTTAGATGCGGTTTAAAAGGAAACGTAGTTAGACGAGGATGTCTAACTCCTTTAGACGCGGACTAGAGGGATGCGTAGTTAGACGAAGACGTCTAACTCCTTTAGTTACGGTCTAAAGGGAAGAGTAGCTAGACGAGGACGTCTAACTCCCTTAGACACAGAGTAATGGGATGCGTAGTTAGACGAGGACGTCTAACTGCTTTAAACGCGATCTAAAGGGAAGTGTAGTTAGACGAGGACGTTTAATCCCTTAAACTTGGTCTAAAGGGATGCGTAGTTAGACGAGGACGTATAACTCAATTAGACGCGGTCTAAAGGGATGCGTAAGTAGTCGATGACGTCTAACGCCTTTAGACAAATTCTAAAGGGATGCGTAGTTAGACGAGGACGTCTAACTCCCTTAGACGCAGTCTAAAGGGATGCGTAGTTACATGAGGACGTCTAACTCCTTTAGATGCGGTCTAAAGGGAAGAGTAGCTAGACGAGGGCGTCTAACTCCCTTAGACACGGTCTAATGGGATGCGTAGTTAGACGAGGACGTCTAACTTCTTTAAATGCGATCTAAAGGGAAGCATAGTTAGACGAGGACGTCTAACTCCCTTAGACGCGGTCTAAAGGGATGCGTAGTTAGACGAGGACGTCTAACTCTACTAGACGCGGTCTAAAGGGATGCGTAGTTAGACGAGGACGTCTAACGCCTTTAGACACCGTCTAAGGGGAAGCGTAGTTAGACGAGGACATCTAACTCCTTTAGACGCGGTCTAAAGGGATGCGTAGTTAGACGAGGATGTCTAACTCCCTTAGACGCAGTCTAAAGGGATGCATTATTAGACGACGACGTCTAACTCCTTTAGACACTGTCTAAAGGGAAGTGTAGTTAGACGAGGACGTCTAACTCCCTTAGACGCGGTCTAAAGGGATGCATTATTAGACAGGGACGTCTAACTCTATTGGACGCGGTCTAAAGGGATGCGTAGTTAGACGAGGACGTCTAACTCCTTTAGACACAGTCTAAATGGAAGGATACTTAGACGATGACGTCTAACTCCTTTAGAAGCGGTCTAAAGGGATGCGTAGTTAGACGAGGTCGTCTAACTCCTTTAGATGCGGTCTAAAGGGAAACGTAGTTAGACGAGGAAGTCTAAGTCCGTTAAATGACGTCTAAGAAAAACAGATGGACGTCTAAGATGATCAGATGGACGTCTAAGATGATCAGATGGACGTCTAAGATGAGGAGATGGATTTATAAGATGATCAAACAGATGTCTAAGATGAGGCATTTGAGAAGATGAACATCTAAGATGAGGCGTCTAAGTAGATGGACGTCTAAAATGAGGCGTTTAAGGAGATCGACGACTAAGATAAGGCATCTAAGTAGATGGACGTCTAAGATGAGGTGTCTAAGTAGACGAACGTCTAAGATGAAGTGTCTAAACAGATAGACGTCCAAGATGAGGCGTCTAAGCAGATGGACGTCAAGATGAGGTGTCTAGATGAGCAAACGTCTGAGCAGATGGACTTCTAAGATGATCAGAGATCTCTAGATATCTAAAGCAGCAGAGCTCAACAAATGAATGAATGCCATGTACGAGGATATCTCTCAATTGCATTCCAAGTACAAGACAATATTAGAAGATATTCGGTGCACTACATATTCGATACGGCCACAATTAAATACTTAGAGTTTGTTGTACTCTCATACTATAGGCGGCCGTCCAACAGACACATGCCACATGTCCACAAATAGGATTCGATCGTTGGTGCTTTTCAAGAATAAATAGCTGCCTAAGGACAACGGACGAATTGCTAGAATCACAATAGTTGAAGCTCTCTCTTTCTCTCTTTTAGAATCACTAGATTTTTACAAGCTTGATTTCTTGAATCAACTTACACTCTCTCTTGATATTTTATTCTCAAGTATATTTTGTAATTCACTACGTGAAGTTGAGAGATAAGTTACTGGACTATTTGATAGTCATTAATAGTGTGTGTTGTAAGTTGAACAGAGGTTGTTTTTTTCAACAGTGTGTGTTCTAGGAGTTCAGAACAGACGGTCAATTAAGTCATGTGTTTGTGACTGAATTAGTGTAGTGTGTTCTATACAAATCAAATCCTTTTAGTGAATATCCTTCCTGTTGTGGAAGAAGGGGTGACGTAGGAGTTTTTACTCCGAACATCCATAAACAAACCCCGTGTTCTTTACTTTTTGTTAATTGCATTCATCTGTCTAAAGCTTCATGTTGGGTCAAAATATTTTGACTAAATGCAAAGTATCTCGACTATTAGAATTTTGATGATGAGTGTGTATAAAAAACTCAATTTAAGTTGTCTAATCGTTTTTGGTGCTAGTGTATCGAAAACATGTTATATTAGAGTAAGTCTAAATGAGGATCATTAGACTGATTGGTCATTAGATGCATTGAGTTAGACGTGTAGTCTAACTCCTTCAGATTAGTCTGAAGGGACACGTAGTTATACATGCAGTCTAACGGATATGTAGTTAGACATGCAGTCTAACAGATATGTACTTAGACGTATAGTCTAACAGATACATAGTTAGACGTGCAGTCTAACAGATACATAGTTAGACGTGTAGTTTAACGGATACGTAGTTAGACATGCACGTCTAACAGATACGTAGTTAGACGTGCAGTCTAACAGATACGTAGTTAGACGTGCAGTCTAACGAATACGTAGTTAGACATGCAGTCTAATAGATACGTAGTTAGACGTGCAGTCTAACAGACACGTAGTTAGATGTGCAGTCTAACAGATACGTAGTTAGATGTAGAGTCTAACGGATATGTAGTTAGACGTGAAGTCTAATAGATACGTAGTTAGACGTATAGTTTAACGTATGAGAGTTAGACGTGCAGTCTAACTCCTTCAGATTAGTCTGAAGGGATACGTGGTTAGACGTGCAGTCTAACGGATACGTAGTTAGACGTGCAGTCTAACAGATCCGTAGTTAGACGTGTAGTCTAAAAGATACGTAGTTAGACGTGTAGTCTAACAGATACTTAGTTAGACGTGCAGTCTAACGTATGAGAGTTAAACGTTCAGTCTAACTCCATCAGATTAGTCTGAAAGGAACCGTAATTAGACATGTCGTCTAATTCCATTAGACCAAGTGGTCTAATGGATCTTGCTATCAGACGTGGGCGTCTAATTTCATTAGACGATGTCGTCTAAGTGAAATACGTCTAATGCCATGCTTAAAGCAGTTTCTTGAAGCTAGCACACGTCTACCCACGATCAACTAGTTGTACGCTACTCCTGCTCCACTTTCTAGTGAAGATCAGTACGACAACTAGTTGCAACCAATTGATTAATGCCACATAAGCAAATATTCTTCCCACTATTTGTTTTTGCAGAAATATCCTAGAAGAATATTTGGCGCACTACCAGATTGGTACGGCCATGATCCTGGTGCTCAGAGTCTGTTTTGTACTATAGAGGTGTTCCAATGGAAGCTCACCACGTGTCATTATGGAAGATTCGACCGTTGGTACCTGCTCCATATTTAAAGATCTTCAAGGACCACGGATTAATCATCGATCTATCGATACTTAGAGAATCATACGCAAACATACAAACTGATATATGAGAGATCTGCTTTCTTGCTTTACTGTGTGTTTATCAAGAGAGAGTTAGAATGAAAGCATTGTTTTAGCTGAGTGGTATTCTTCTATATTCTGTAAGTTCAATAGAGTCTGTTCTGTTCAACAGTGAGCTAATCGTGCAACTGTATTTGATTCTAAGAAAGTTATAGTGAATCCTTTCGGTGGTTGGAAGAAGGGGTGACGTAGGAGAGTTTGCTTCGAACATCCATAAATAAATTACTGTGTCATTTACATTCTGTCATCTTCTCATTATTGGTTCTTAGCTTCAAACCTGAGCAAATTTTTCCGCACTTCAATCGTTCAAGAGTTTGCAAGGATTTGTGCAGAATAGAAAGTGATTTAAATCCTTAATAAGATTTCTATCAAACCGTTTTTCTTAAGTCGACATCAATAGTCAGACTCCCGTCTCTATTGGTGTTGCCAATCCTATTAATTGGTATCAGAGCCCTTCTTCTATTCTCAAGCATCAAGAACCTGAAGCATGTCTATCATCAACGAGATCCCTATTATGTCAAGGGATAACTGTGAATATTAGATGATGAGAATGCAAGCTCACTTGGCTGCTCTTGATTGTGATATGTGGAGCGTCATTATCGATGGCCCCATAAAGATTTCGAAGTCAAGATGTGAGTGGACTACTGAAGATATGATGACCAATAATCTGGACAATGTGGCGAAAAATATTCTGTATCAATCGATCAACATGAACATATTTTACGAGATCAAGTCCTACTCCTCTTCAAAAGAAATATGGGAAAATCTGACTCAGATCTATGGTCGAAAGGTTCAAGCCAATAAGAATCAGAAGGACCAGATAGTGTTCATGTGTGTTGAAAACAAATCCAAATGGGCCGACAATGACTCAGAGGATTCTCCTGCTGAAAAAAAAGATTAAAACTTTAACATTCTTGATGGCAGACAATCAATCTAAGGTACAAGTGAATGATGGTCTCGAGGAATCTGTTTGGTATCTGGATAACGGCTGTTCCAGGCATATGACAAGAAACAGACGGCTTCTCACTGATATATCAGATTGTTCTAGACCTAAGATCACTTTTGGTGACAACAAGAAGGGTAAGACCATGGGTAAGGGTAAGATTATCCATGGTAATCTAACCATTAATGATGTGCTACCTGTTGACAATCTATGCTATAACTTGATTAGTATTAGTAAGTTATGTGATAATGGTCTATCTGTTGATTTTCAAACTCATGCATGCCTAGTTAAGGATCAACATGATAATATTTTATTAACCGGTAGTAGAGTAGGAAATTCATATAAAATTAATTGGCAAAAAGAATCATCTGATCCTATGTGCATGATTGCCAAGAATGACCAGAAATGGTTATGGCATAAAAGATTAAACCATCTGAAGTTTAAAACCATCAACAACATTTGTTCAAACAATTTAGTTATTGTTTTACCTAAACTTCAGCTTTTTAAGGACAAGATGTGTTCTGCTTGCCAGTTAGGCAAATAGGGCAGATCATCGTTCAAAAGTAAAGGGAAATCTCAATCCTGTCGTTGCTAAGAATTGTTACACATAGATCTGTTTGGTCCAATTCCTATGAAAAGCTTAGGAGGAATGAGATTTGCCCTAATTGTTATTGATGATTTTTCACGATTTACATGGGTAGCATTTTTACCATCAAAGGATAAAACTGCTAAAAATTTGATTAGAATATTTAAAGAATTCAGAATTAGAAATCTTTGAATATTGCTTGCATTAGAAGTGACCATGGAACTGAGTTCACAAACATATATCTTTCATCTTATCTCGAGGAGTTTGGGATCAGGCACGAGTTGTCTAGTGCTAGAACACCGCAACAGAATGGCATTAATGAAAGAATAGTGAGGACTCTAAAGGAAGCAGCGAAATTCATGCTAGCTGAATCAGACATACCTCAGAGGTTCTGGGCAGAAGCCATAAACACAGCTTGCTATACACAAAATCGATCAATAATTAACAAACATTTTGATAAAACTCCCTATGAATTGTTTTACTGAAGAATTCCCACAGTTTCATACTTCAAAGTATTTGGGTGTAAATGTTTTATTCATAACAATGGAAATGTTTATTTGACTGCTTTTGATGTTAAAGCTGATGTCAAATTCATGCTGGGATATTCCTCAGTAAGCAAGACTTACAGAGTATATAACAACAGAATACAAATTCTTGAGGAATCCCTTCATGTAGTCTTTAATGAGCCTGTTGAAAGCAAAGCCATTGATCTCATTGACCTTGCTAACAGACTAGAAGCGACGAGTCTTGAGTCTGTAAGTGAGGAAGAAGCTTTGGATAAACGGACTTCATTGACTGACCCTATGGCTGATCCGATTGAAATTTAACCAGACGTACAAACTTATGTTCAACAAGCTGTTGAGAGTTCAGACGTCGTGGAGTCACCTATTCAGATGACCAATCCCTTTGGATCCAACTTCAGATGGAACAAAAATCATCCACCAGAATTGATCGTCGGAAATCCTTTCTCTTCTTGAAGGACAATACGTCAATTGATGGATAAAATGGACAACTCCGCCTTTATTTCTCAGATTGGACCTAAGAAAATTGGTGAAGAAGTGGTTGATCCAGGTTGGATCAATGCTATGAAGGAGGAGTTAAACCAATTTGTGAGAAACAAAGTGTGGCATCTAACTCCTAGACCTAATGATTAGTCAGTCATAGGAACAATATAGGTCTTTAAAAACAAGTTTAGTGAAGATGGCTTAGTTATTAGAAACAAAGCTCGTTTAGTTGCTCAAGGATACAGACAGGAGGAAGGTATCGACTTTGATGAGTCTTTTGCACCTGTAGCAAGACTTGAGGCAATTAGAATCTTCCATGCATATGCATCATTTAAGAATTTTAGAGTTTTTCAAATGGATATGAAAAGTGCATTTCTAAATGGTAAATTAAATTAAGATGTCTATATTGAGCAACCTCCTGGTTTTGTAGATCATACTTTACCAAATCATATTTATAAACTTGACAAAGCTTTGTATGGTCTGAAACAAGCTCCTAGAGCCTGGTATGAGACTTTGACTGAATTTCTGTTTGATCATGACTTTGTTATTAGAATTGTGGATAAAACATTGTTTAGATTCACTAAAGACTCTTTACATTCTGCTTGTTCAAAGATATATCGATGATATTATATTTGGGTCAACTAACCCTAAGTTGTGTGAGAAATTTGTCAAACTGAGGTAAGACAGATTTGAAATGAGCATGATGGGAGAATTAACTTTCTTCCTCGGTCTTTAAGTTCGTCAACTGGAGAAAGGAACTTTCATCAATCAGGCCAAGTATACCAAAGAGTTACTAAAGAAGTTTGGGATGGAAAACTGTTTTGTTGCAGCCACTCCAATGAGCTCCTCTAGTAAATTGGACAAAGATGATGGTGGCCAAAGTGTAGATGTCACAGCCTATAGAGGTCTAATCGGGTCATTGCTCTATGTTAGTGCTAGTAGACCAGATATCCAATTTATTGTTGGTGTCTATGGAAGATTTCAGGCTAATCCTAAACTCTCTCATTTTACTACTGCTAAGCGCATTCTGAAGTATTTAAAGAGAACTCAAAATATGGGATTGTGATATCCAAAGGATTCCAGTTTCAATTTAACTTGTTTCTCAGATGCAGATTATGTAGGATGCAAAATTGATAGAAAGAGCACGAGTGGAACTTGCCAGTTCCTTGGAGATTGTCTTATCTCATGGTTTAGAAAGAAGTAGACGTCGGTTGTCACGTCTACAGTTGAGGAAGAGTACCTTGTTCATGGAAGTTATTACACTCAGCTTTTGTGGGTTCAACAACAGCTTAGGGACAATGGGATTGAGGCTGAAGAATCTCCAATTTTCTACGACAATACAAGTGCAATTGCAATCACCTACAATCCAGTTTTGCATTCTCGGACAAAGCATATTGAAATCAGGCATCACTTTATCCGAGTGCATGTCAATTAGAAGCAGATTCGTCTTGAATACATCTCAACCGATCAACAGACAACATACATATTCATGAAGCCTCTACCCGAAGCTAAGTTTTCTCACTTTAGAAATATTTTAGGACTTGTTGATCTTGATTGATATTATTATGTGCATAAACTGAGGGAGAATATGTTGTTCAAACGTAACTGGACTAACAAGAAGACAGTGGTTTTAATACGTCCAATGGACTAAAAGTTTAAGAAGCATAACTACTTAGACGTACGTCTACTCAAGTAGTTTTTATCTTCTTTCGGGAACACATGTCTTGGTTAGTTAACATGTGTGGTTAGACATATACGTCTAATAGACGTTAGACGTTTCTATGACAAGAGCAGTGGAAGCTCACGTCTAACCAAACACACCTGCAGCACGTGGTGTTGATGAGTAATTAGACGTCTACGTATAATAAACGTTAGACGCCTATAAGACAAACTGAATTAGACAACTACGTCTAATAGACGGATTTCCCAATTAGAAAGTGAAAAATGTGAAAAGTAGAATAAACGTCTAACTACGTGTGTACTTAAACCTTTCATCTTCTAGCTATCTAGACAGTTGTCATCTGCATATGAATCTGTTCATGTACCTTTTTCCCGTCGAAAATAAACCAGTCACTTCTCAAATAAATTGAAGACATGTGTCTCTCAATTTTTCAAAAGTGACTGACATTTCTGATTATTTATTCTTTTCGTCTGATATTAATTGTGTAGTTTCGTTATTAATTTAATTGATAGTCGCGTCCCTTGAGAATTGGTTTCTGAGATTTTTGACGGTTGATGTAATCATTAAACATTTACTTTTATACGTTAGCTTTCCAATATTTAATGAAGGACGTCACTCAGATGGATGAGTACTCCTAAATTTTCTTCTCTCTCTCTAGAATTCGAATCGTCAAACTTTTGTACTCGATCGTTCATCTTTCCAAAATTTATTTCTTCCCCGCAAAATCCCTAAAAGTAGATTTCAAATCGATCTCTATTATGACGAATCCTGGAATGGTTCAAATGTTTGAATCATTGAAAGCCTCTGGGTTGAAAAGATTCCTTCGCCCTAACCACATTTATCACGAACAAGTTTTCGTGAGTTTTTCGAAACCAATAACTTCTATAACAGCAAATACATTTGTGCGACTATTCGTGGCAGATTGATCTGCTTTGATGGACAAACATTCAGTTTGTTCTTCAGACTCCCAACCGAAGGAATCCATGAGTTCCCTTCTTTCTCTAACAAGATCCTATATGAAATGATGAATGTCTTTTTAGATAAAATCATCGAAGGAGAAACCCTTCCAGTAGAGTATCACGTGAAGAGTAACTGCCTGAAAGTTGAGTATGTCCTACTCAACGACATCATCTCGAAATCTATCCTCACAAAAGACTCCTCCTACTTCTATTGTATGAAGGTTTTTAAAATAATGATGGCCATCACAAGCGGTGTAGCCATCAACTATTCAAAATTCCTCTTCAACAACCTAGTCAGAATGATTTCCGCCATAAAGAAGATCTTCGGGTATGACAGTCCTCTCTATGCTTTCCTTTGCCTTAATCTTGATGAACCTGGTCACGGGTTCCATTCCTCTTCTAAAATCTTGAACATCAAGACAGTTCTCGCTCATGTTCTTAGTGTGAACCGACTTAGATCGAAAAAGAGAAACATGGACGCGCTCAACTCGGCTCTAACTTTAGTCCTAGAGTTAGCTGTTGATTCTCTTCCTTGATGATGTTATAAAGGAGAAAGAGAGAAGAGAGAGAGGAATATAGGAATTCTTTTTGGGTTGTCGTGTGTTGATTTGAATTTATTTCATTTTGTTGTTTTTGAATTGTGTTTTTGTACTTCTCTGTTGAAAAACATTCCTGATTTTGCATTTATCTGATTATAGTATTTATTGCATAATGGATGCTTATTTTGTTATTTATGCAAAGTTTTAACATCATCATCAAAAAGGGGGAAATTGTTGGGTCAAATTATTTTGACTTAATGTCATAGTATTTCGACTATTGGAATTTTGATGACGAGTGTGTATAAAAAACTCAATTTAAGTTGTTTAATCGTTTTTGGTGCAGGTGTATCGAAAACAGGTTATATTAGACTAAGTCTAAATGAGGATTGTTAGACTGATTGGCCATTAGATGCATTGAGTTATACGTGCATTCTAACTCCTTCAGATTAGTTTGAAGGGATACATAGTTAGACGTGCAGTCTAACGGATACGAAGTTATACGTACAGTCTAACGGATACGTAGTTATACGTGTAGTCTAATGGATACGTAGTTAGACGTGCAGTCTAACGGATACGTAGTTAGACATGCAGTCTAACGGATACGTAGTTAAACGTACAGTTTAACGGATACGTAATTAGACGTGCAATCTAACAGATACATAGTTAGACATCCAGTCTAACAGACACGTAGTTAGACGTGCAGTCTAACGGATACGTAGTTAGATGTGAAGTCTAACAGATACGTAGTTAGACGTCCAATCTAACAGATACTTAGTTAGACGTGCAGTCTAACAGATACGTAGTTAGACGTGCAGTTTAATGGATACGTAATTAGACATGCAATCTAACAGATACGTAGTTAGAAGTACAGTCTAACGTATGAGAGTTAGACGTGAAGTCTAGTCCTTTAGATTAGTCTGAAGGGACACGTAGTTAAACGTGTAGTCTAACGGATACGTAGTTAGACGTGCAGTCTAACAGATACGAAGTTAGATGTGCAGTCTAAAGGATACGTAGTTAAACGTGCAGTCTAACAGACATGTAGTTAGCCGTGAAGTCTAACGTATGAGAGTTAGACGTATAGTCTAACTCCTTCCGATTAGTCTGAAGGGAACCGTAATTAGACATGTCGTCTAATTCCATTAGACCAGGTGGTCTAATGGTTCCTGTTATTAGACGTGGGCATCCAATTTCATTAAACGAGGTTGTCTAATGGAAATACGTCTAATGCTATGCTTAAAGTAATTTCTTGAAGCTAGCACACATCTACCCATGATCAACTAGTTGTACGCTACTCCTGCTCTACTTTCCAGTGAAGATTAGTACGATAACCAGTTGTAACCAATTGATTAATGCCACGTAAGCAAATATTCTTTTCACTACTTGTTTTTACAGGAATATCCTAGAAGAATATTTGGCGCACTACCAGATTGGTACGTCCACGATCCTGGTGCTCATAGTCTGCTGTGTACTATGGAGGCGTTTCAATGGAAGCTCGCCACGTGTCATTATGAAAGATTCGATCGTTGGTACCTGCTTCCTATTCAAAGATCTTCAAGGACCACGGATGAATCATCGATCTATCGATACTTAGAGAATCATACGCAAACATACAAACTGATATACGAGAGAGCTGCTTTCTTTCTTTACTGTGTGTTTATCAAGAGAGAGTTAGAATCAAAGCATTGTTTTAGCTGAGTGATATTCTTCTATATTTTGTAAGTTGCATAGAGTCTGTTTTGTTTAATAGGAGATAATCGTGCGACTGTATTTGATTTTAAGAAAGTTATAGTGAATTCTTCCGGTGGTTGGAAGAAGGGGTGACGTAGGAGAGTTTGCTCCGAACATCCATAAACAAACTGCTGTGTCATTTACATTCTGTCATCTTCTCATTCTTGGTTCTTAGCTTGAAACATGAGCAAACGTTTCCACACTTGAATCGTTCAAAGGTTTGCACGGGCTTGTGCAGAATAGAAAGTGATTTAAATCCTTAATAGGATTTCTATCAAACTATTTTTCTTAAGCCGACATAAATAGTCAGACCCCCATCTCTATTGGTGTTGTCGATCCTATCACTTCCAATCCAACAAATTGTTCTGCACTTGAATTCGTTTCAAGAGTTTGTGAAGATTTGCGAAAAATATAAACCGATACTAATCCCTCACCGGATTATTATCGAATCGTTTATCGTAAGTTGTTCACAATAGTCAGACCCTAATCTCTATTGTCAATACCGGTCTCAACAAGTGGTATCAGAGTCTCGTTTTCTATTCTCAAGCTTCAACAAGAACCCAAATCATGTCTATGAATGTCACCCACAAGGTTTTCATGTTCTCAAAAGAAAACTATGTCGTCTGGAAGAGGAGGGTACATGCTTATCATGCTGTCATAGATGATGACACGTGGCTTATCATCATGGAAGGTCCGATAAAGATTAAGGACATATCTGATTGGACTAGTGAAGATAAAAGGAAGAACAACCTCGATAACATGGCCAAAGATATTCAGTACAAAACATTAGATGACAAAATGTTTAACTACATCATATCATGCAAATCTGCCAAAGAGATCTGGAAGAGGTTGACTCAACTCTGTGAAGGCAACGAACAAACCAAAGAGAAGAAAATTATGGTTGCCACACATTAGTTTGATAACATTAAGATGCGTCCTGGAGAGACAATGTCTGAATTTGATAGGAGATTCATCAAGATTATCACCACTCTTTCTACTATGGGCAAGACTTACAACAAAGAGAGGTTGTAATCAAAGTCATACGTTCTTTGCCCAGGGAGTGGGATATCAAGATGATGGCGATGAGGGAGTGTAAAGACCTCAATAAGATGAAGTTCTTTCACTTGTTGGCCAATCTGAAGGCCTATGAGTTGAGATAAACTCTAGGAATGAAGAGGAGCACTCCACATTTCCTATTTCAACCAAGGCATTGGTGATTGGTGAGGACCCACCTTCTGCCACTGATGTCAAGACTGCTATCAAGTAAATCAGTATCAACACCATGACTCTTCTCGTTAAGAAATTCGACAGATTCATGATGAAGAAAAAAAAGGAGCAGAAGGCTCTCATGGCTGCTAAAAGCAAAGCCACGTGGGCCGATAGCGACTTAGATGATTCATCATCCAACGATAGTGATGATAAAGAAGTTACTGCTTCATGGAAAAAGAAGAAGAATATTATGAGGTATTTGACTTCTCATCTGAAGAATTTAGAAGATATGACTTAACTACTATATTTAATGACATGGTCATTGAGTACAAGAAGTTGTTAGACTCTTGTAATGAAATGAGATTGAAATATGAAAGTAATTGATAGAAAAATTAAGTAAGTTAATTTTTGAAAACGGCCAGAAAAACTAAACTACTATTAACTCTCATGTGCAGGAACAGACCGAGTCGTATAAACCGGTTGGAGACTGCATAAACCGGCTGAAGCATATATCAAAGCAATCCAGCTCCAGATGATCAAGTCATAATCAAGAGGAACCGGCCTCAACATTTCTAACATACCGGCTAGCAAAGAAAAGATCATAATCCAGCCGGATCACACTACGAAAGAGTCAACCGGAAACTAAGAATTACAAAGATTACGTAATATGACGAAATAGACGTTTCTTGGGAAAATATAAGAAGATAAGATCCGGATCAGAAGCATGCGATAAAAACAATGATGAATTGCTGATCCGAAGATCCGACTTAGACAGCCGGAAGGTGCATGTCTGACACGTGTCAAAAACTGTAAGCCGATTACGTCATCCATACCTGAGAGGTATATGCATGCTTGCCAAGTGTTAGGAAGTTGAAACATGCACGCAACATCTCTAAACCGGCGTGACCTTGAACTGACCAATCCCACGGTGAGAGAAGAAAATGATCGTTGGGATCCTATTCACTATAAAAGGAAGACAAAGCTACCTTATTTATCATGGTTCTGAAATACTTTAAGAGAGAGAAAGAAATCTCACGCGCGATCCAAAACTATTGTCTCATTTACCGAAAGCTTCATTGTATTGTAGTATTGTATTACATCAAGAGTGAGTTGGTGTAACCGGCGAGTAGCTAGATAGGCTCGACCGGCATTGTAAGTGTTATAACTTTGAAAGTTAGTGGAGATCCTTCTCATAACCTGAGAGAAGGGGTGACGTAGGAGGGTTTGCTCCGAACATCCATAAAAAATCTTGTCTCATGTCTTTTACTTATTTACTACTTATTCACTCTAAAACCGAAATACATTAACCGAAACATAATCCTATTCCTATAATCAAAATCGGTGTATACATACTCTTTAAATCGACTCCTCATAAACCTCATCCAAGTCGTGTGTGTTCCTTCAAGCTGAAACATACATTTCTGCCCTTGAACCCGGTTCAAGAGTCTGTGACAGTTTGCGTAGGGTTGAGAACGGTTATAGTCTCTAACCGGACTATCATCAAATTGTGTTGTGTGTTGTGTAAGCGGTTACCCTTCCAAAACCGGTACACCCCGATCCTACAAAGGCATACCCAATCCTAACAAGTGGTATCAGAGCGAGGTTCTTAACACTCAAGCAACCGAAGAAGATGGGAAGCATGACCCACAGCGATAAACCACCAATGCTAAACAGTGAAGCGTTTAGTAGCTGGAAGAAACAGATGTATCTACATCTGATTACGATGGATGATGAGATGAGCAGAGTTCGGAAGGAAGGGCCAATCAAGATCAACAAGGAGATAGACGCATGGACAACTGAAGATCGAAGACGGAACAACCTGGACAACCATTGCATGAGACACATCTACAAGGCGATAGACGATAACACATTGAACAAGATATCAGATTGTGATAGTGCAAAGGAAGCCTGGGATATGATCATTCAGATCCATGAAGGAAACGAAAGAACAAAAGAGAATAAAATCTTGGTGGCTACTCAAAAATATAAGAACATCAGAATGAAACTGGGGGAAAACATGAAAGAATTCAGCAACCAGTTCACTAGTGTGGTCAACGAACTACAAACACTCAGAAAAAGATACGACAACCGGGAAGTAATTATTAAGGCCTTAAGATCACTGCCAAGCACATGGGATATCAAAACCATGGTGATGAGGGAATCAAGCAACCTCGGGCAGATGAAACTGCATGACGTGTTCGAAGATCTGAAAGCCTATGAGTTCGAGATTAAGTCTCGGATCGAAGACGAAGCATCTACGTCAACCGCAACTAGAGCTCTGGTTACATCTGTGGAACCGGCGGTCCAAGTATCAACCGTTCCAGCTCCAGTCAAAAACGCTGATCAGATCAGTGAAGATGTGATGGCAATGCTAGCTCAGAAATTTGGGAGATTCATGAAGAAGAACCAACCGCCATCTAACAACAATTTCAATTACAATTATGTTGATAAATCAAATAAAAGATGTTATAACTGTGATGGTTTTGGACATTTAAGGTCAGAATGTAGGAAACCAAGAAGAGACGATAGAAAACCGGAAGGCAACTATCAAGGCAACAACTACCAAGGCAATCGGTATCAGGGTAACAACTACCAAGGGAATGATTATCGGAGAAATGACAACCAACGGAACGATTACCGGAGAAACGATAACCAGCAAGCCGATGAAGGGAAGGAAATACAAAAAGCACTCATTGCATCCGACGGTGGAAGCGACTGAGCGTATTCCGACAACGAAAATGATGAGGAAAGAGTAACATGCTTCATGGCAAACGACGAAGAGGTATTTGATTTCTCCTATGATGAGTTCACTAAGGAAGATCTAATTTCTGCACTCAACGAAATAGTCGCTGAGTTTAGAAACATATCTGCCTATATACAGACTCCGGTAGAACATAAAACCTTACAGTCAAGTGGTATCGCTGATGAGTCATGCGAAACCACAATGTATGAACCGGCTAAACTATCCTTAGAGAATGAGGAGACAGTTCAACCGGTAATTGAAGTAAATGAACGAACACTGTATGTTACGGCTGCTTGGGAAAGATCTCGTAAAGCCGTAGATCAGATGTGCAATTATAAAAGACATCCTAAGTGTAAATTTGGTGTTAGATACAAGCAAAACAAATCAAACAAATCAAATCAACCTAACGGCATGAAACTCACAAAAGACAATCTTCCCTTCGTATGATTTTTCAAGAGCTCTTCAACCAACAATGAGGCAGACACTGTTATAAAACCGGAACTAAAATACGTAAACCCAACCGAATCAGAAAAATGGCTTCATCATGAGAGAAGGAAAGCCAACCGGACAGAAAATAAACAAAATAAAACAAGTACATCACAATCTCAAAAATATTCACCACCTCAATATAAGGCATTCTTGAGCAAGGATCAAGAAGTAAAACCAAATATCATAAGAACAGATACCGGGAAAGTGATCCGACATATTCAAGTCTGGATCCCAAAGGGACTAATCAACCATGGACCCAACTAAATGTGGGTACCAAAAAGGTGTAAATATTTCTTTTTACAGGTTAGGAGAAACAACCGGCTAAAGAACTCGGAATGGTATCTGGACAGTGGATGCTCAAGACACATGACCGACAATAGTGAGCTACTAGCAAATATCACCGATGAAACCGGAGCAGTTATCACATTTGGTGACAACTCAAAAGGTAGAACTGTGGGCAAGGGTAAGATTGTCCATGGTAACCTGTCTATAAATAATGTACTATTGGTAGAAAACCTGCATTTCAACTTGTTAAGCATTAGTCAAATGTGCGATGTAGGATACAAAGTTCAGTTTCATAAGAATGCATGCTTAGTTAAAAATCATCAAAATGACATTCTATTAACCGATAACCGAATGGAAATATCTACAAAGTTGATTGGAAAACTAAGTTTGAAAACCCTGTATGCATGATAGCGGGAAACGATCCAAACTGGCTCTAGCACAAACGGCTAAACCATTTGAACTTCAAAACAATAAATTTCATATGTTCTAGGGAATTAGTTCACGGTTTTCCAAATGTTAAGTTTTCAAAAGATAAAGTATGTGCTGCATGTCAAATGGGTAAACAAATAAAGTCATCTTTCAAAAGTAAGGAAATCATCAATCTGAACGATGTTTAGAACTCCTGCATATGGATCTGTTTGGTCCGGTTAGAGTAACAAGTCTAGGAGGCATGCAATATACTATGGTGGTCTTTGATGATTATTCTAAATTTACTTGGGTAATATTTTTAGCTTCTAAAAATCAAGCAACACCAAACCTGATCAAACTGATTTGAAGAATACAAAATGAAAAATCTACTTGGATAAACAAAATCAGAAGTGATAGAAGAACTGATTTTACAAACAGCAAATTAACTACTTTTCTTGATGATTCCGGTATTAGACACGAGTTGTCTAGTGCTAGAACTCCTCAACAAACTGGTCTGGCTGAGAGAATAAATCGAACTCTCAAGGAAGCTGCAAGGTCAATGATAGCCTATTCGGGTATTGCTCAAAAATTTTGGGCCGAGGCTATCAATACCGCATGTTACACTGAAAACCGGTCTCTAGTAACTAAACGTTTTTCTAAAACTCCTTTTGAAATATACTATGATCGAATTCCAAACATACGGTATTTTCGAATTTTTGGTAGTAAATGTTTTGTTCACAACAACGGCAAAAATTACTTGACCGCCTTCGATGCTAAATCCGATGAAAGAATAATGTTGGGATACTCAGATGTAAGTAAAACATATAGGATATATAATACTAGGACTTTAACAATTGAAGAAACATCTCACGTTATTTTTGATGAATCGGTTGAACGAAACACTGCATTACCCTTCGACCTTCACAACAGAATGGAAAATTTCAATATCTATTCTGATGATGAAGATGAGGTTCCGGTTTTTAGACGATTTGTTAAAGATCAAGCGGTTGATGCTGAATCTCAGCCTGTTCAAGCTGCGTTACCGCACAAAGTTGATTCTTCAGTTTCAACTGAAGAAATCGGTCGGTCTAACTCTACTCAACCTACCGATCAGTCTAACCTTGATCAGCCAACCGAAAGCTTGGAAGACACGTCTCGGATAAACATCAGAAGGAACAAAAATCATCTTCTTGAACTAGTAATAGGTAACATATCCTCACCCGTCCGAACTAGGCAACAGAATTTGGAACACTATGAAAACTCAACTTTCATATCACAAATTGAGCCGAAAAAGGTGGACGAAGCATTGTCAGATCCCGACTGGATCCTAGCAATGCAAGAGGAACTAAACGAATTTGAGAGAAATAAAGTCTGGTACTTAGTCCCAAAACCGAAAAACAAACCGGTTATAGGAACACAATGGGTATTCAGAAATAAACTCAATGAACACGGTTTAGTTACGAGGAACAAGGCCCGGTTAGTGGCTCAAGGCTATAAAAAGGAAGAAGGCGTTGATTTTGAAGAATCATTTGCCCCTGTAGCTAGACTTGAGCCCATTAGAATATTTTTAGCATTTACAGCTTTCAAAAATTTCAAAGTTTTTCAAATGGATGTTAAAAGCGCCTTTCTAAACGGTAAAGTAAATGAAGAGGTGTATGTTAATCAACCCCTAGGTTTCAAAATTTCAGAATACGAAAACCATGTTTACCGGATAAACAAAGCCCTTTATGTTTTGAAATAGTCTCCAAGAGCCTAGTATGACACATTAACGCAATTCCTATTTAATCACAAGTTTACAATAGGCTCAGTCGATAAAACACTTTTCAAATTTGAGAAAAAGGAACATATACTACTTGTTCAAATCTATGTTGATAATATTATTTTTGGATCAACCGATCCAAAGTTATGTGATAAATTCTAAAAAATGATGACTGACAAATTTCAAATGAGTATGATGGGAGAACTGAGTTTCTTCCTAGGACTTCAGGTTAAGTAGATCGAAATCGGAACGTTCATAAGCCAGCCAAAGTACACAGCCGAACTACTGAAGAAATTTGGAATGGATACATGTGCTGAGGCGGCTACACCGATGAGCTCTTCCGTAAAATTAGACAAAGATGAGGATGGTCAAGCCGTTGACATCACAGCATATCGAGAAATGATTGGATCTTTGCTCTACCTAACAGCCAGCCGACCGGACATCCTGTTTGCGGTCAGAGTATGCGGGAGATTTCAAACCAATCCAAAGCAATCACATTACACCGCGGCTAAAAGAATACTAAAATATCTGAAAGGGACTCAAGATGTGGGACTTTGGTACCCAAAAGACTCAAGCTTCAATCTCATAAGTTACTTAGACGCGGGTTACGCAGGATGCAAAATCGATAGAAAGAGTACAAGTGGAACTTGCCAATTCTTGGGAGACCGGCTCGTTTCATGTAGCAGCAAGAAGCAAACCACAGTTGCAACATCAACTGCAGAGGCAGAGTACTTAGCAGCCAGAAGCTGTTGTGCACAACTCCTCTAGATCCAACATCAACTAAGAGATTTTGGAGTAATAGCTGAAGAATCTCCAATATTTTGTGACAACACCAGTGCAATAGCGATCATATACAATCCGGTGTTGCACTCAAGAACTAAACACATTGACATAAGACATCATTTCATCCGGGAGCATGTTCAACAGAAGCACATCCGGCTGGAATATGTCTCAACCGAGCAACAAGTAGCTGACATCTTCACCAAACCGCTACAGAAGCTAAGTTTTCTCATTTCAGAAATATTCTAGGACTTATTGATAGCAAGCAACTTATACCATGATCATCCATGCATACTGTTTACATACACTATCATGAAAAACCGGGATATGCGTTCAGGGAGAAGCTTTCGTTTCTCAAACCATATTCAAATAGGCCATTAAATATTCAAGGATGCTAACCGGAAGGAAGTCATTGGTTATGCCTGATCACTTCATGATATCAAACCACATGTATACACACTAAGCGTTTGAAATTATCTGGCAGAAGTGGATAAATTTAATCCAAAACTGAACAAATGTTGATGCGATTCAACATTTCTTCACATCAGAATAAGATATCCAACTGAAACCCGGTCACGGAAAACCGATTAGTATAAATGCATCACAGTTTAGATAAACTGAATTTTTCCGGTTAACTTGGGACAACTAACCGCGTTTTCATGCACACCTTGAGAAATGAAGCCTGTAATTAATAAAATAGTCTACCTCAATCGAGATGACGACACGTGTCCATCATCAAGAGAGGGAGACTAACAGCTTGTCAATAGATTTATTGTCATCATGAATATCCTTAGTAATGATTAACTCTGCATTGGAAATAAACATTATACACTTCAACAAATTAAAGCCTATTAACTAATCGATGACATCACTAAACATGCTTAACCTATTGATCTAGTCGAACCCCTGGCTATATAAACAACCCTTTACCCTTCACAATACTTCACAAAATTCACTATTCATAAACATCTCTTGAACTAAAACTATCACAAGAACATGAACTCCGATCCACTCGCCAAGAAAATCTTGCTGGCTGATTTCAACTCTATATACCAATATGAACACCATGGAATCAAAGACATGTTCTTAGCCATTGAAAGAAGCGGACTAAGAGGGTTTCTGGAGAACAGATTCATCATCGACTACTTGGTAGTCGATGAGTTCTTCGAAACAGCAAAAGAAATGCACCGAGACATCATCGTGGCACGGGTCTATGGTCAATCCTTTCTATTCAGCGAGACGGATTTCGCTGAATACTGCGGTTTACCCACTAAAAGGGTAACCGATCTCACTTACTCCCCGGTGACCATTGAAGAAATGTGTTATCGGTTCCCCAACTTTAACATCCCGATTAAGCTCTGGGGTGCTAAGAGCCAACTATCTCACAAGCACCAGATTCTGTGTAAAATTCTGGGAAAGTCAGTTCTGGGTAGAGAGAAAAGCTACTACTACACCCAGAGGATTTTTGAAATGATGATTGCCGTCACGGTTGGGACACCGGTAAACTGGTCCTGGATCATCTTCAGCAATCTGAAGAAGATGATTCTTTCAAACAAAACCGGTTACGCTCCTCAACTAAGCGGTTTTTGTGCTAGTCTGGATATTCACTCCGGACCCTTCGTCACTCTTCATCTGAAGCACGTGCTCACGAAGGAGAGAATCCAAGAGCTAATCGACCGGTGGGAAGCTGCAAGGGCTAAGAAGAATCAAGCTGCCGGCTCATCTAATATCTAAATCTTCTCCATATCTTTCCTTTTTCACCAAACCGGTAATTTTGTTGTACTACCGTTTTGGTACATCTTATTAATGAAAATCTTTTCTTTCTTTTTCGATCGAAACCAAAGGAATCCTAAAGAAATAACCAACATTAAATGCGCTGTATCAAACCAAATCAAATCAGTCTTGAAAACTGAAATATCTGTTTCCCAAGAAGCATGCTTAATCCGATTAGACTAGACAATCCATTACTTCCTTGAAAATTGATAAAACCTTTATGACTAGACATAAACAGTATGATTTTTTCAAATATTCTCATTAAATGCAGTCAACCACCTACACTATAAAAGGGGCCCAGCCTTCTTCATCAAATCACACTTCAAATATTCCTTTCATTCTCTAAGTTCGAAACTTCAAAAAACATCATTCACTCCTTGCTCATATTCTTTCCTAAAAATGAATGATGAGTTGAGAAACACCATCATGGTTGACTTCCATGAAATGATGAATTCTCGGTTTAAAGAAACTATATTCTCACCGATCGTAGAATCGGGATTGCAAGAGTTTCTCGAAGGCTCGGACACCATCCTCGAAGAGGAGGTGTATGAATTCTTCAACAACGGGAACATCCTTGATGATGGCAGCATAATGACCATCATTGACGGAAGATTTCTTCGGATCACCGAAGAACACTTTGCCTATTTCTGTAAACTCCCAACAGAAGGTTTTTTGGACTTCCCAACACCGTATTTTCCGGCTAAGGAAGACTATGCCTTCATCTTCTCCTGCTCCATTCATCCGGTCGATGACCACGGAGAAAAGGACGACCTTGCTCCCCAATACCAAGTCTTTCATGACTTGGTTCAGCGGTCTATCATGGGCCAAATGCCCAACCAAAACTACAATCGGGTGGCTTTCGACATCATGATAGCCATCGTCAGAAAATCGCCCATAAACTGAGCTTCATATCTCTTCAACAACTTGAAGAAATTTGTCTCAGCTCCAAGGGGAAGGATCGGCTTCGCGCCCCAAATCAGCCGATACCTGGAAGTTCATCGTCCCAACCTCGGACCCGGTGTTCCTGTCGGACCGGCCAATACCATGACTCTATCCATGTTGAACAAATGGATATCGAGGATTGAGGAATGAACCGGCAACATTGTGGACGAGTGGGTTGACAGGATGATCGAGGGGGAGTGGCTCGATCTTCTTTAAGTCTATGTAATTTCCGGTTATCTGGTCATTTTGTTGTACGACCAGACAACCATTTAATCTCTTTTCTTCTTCGGCTTAATATATAAAATTTCAAATTTTTAAGCCTCCGATTTTCAAATAAGTCTCTTTCTGGTTCTGCTCTGCCTAACTAAAAAGACTTCATGTTAATCATAACTTTCGGTTAACAAAACTTCCGGTTAATCAAAATCTCAAACCATATCTAAAAAAAAAAAATTCAAAGTTTACCGCTAACGGTTTACCGCCCACAATATTACCACCCATAGTTATTCTCCGCAATTACCGCCTAAAGTTACTACAGTAACTTTTGGAGGGAAATTTGGCGCTAAAACTCAGAACAAAGTGACGGTTCAACTTCTAACCGTTCAAAACCGCTCCCTATATAAGACTAAAACAGTTCATTATTTGCACACGCTTTCTCTCTCTAAAAACTTAAATTTTCTCTTGCTTTTCGATTCTCTCTGATCTTCATCTTCTTCGTTCATAGTCTCGCCATTAATCTAGATAAATCACCTTTTAAATACATCTTGCAGGTCGATTTCAACGACATTGATGAACACGCTGCAGAAGAACACAAGACCGTGCTTCAATCGTTGAGAGATTATGGGTTAGAAACTTACCTTTTTGGCCCGTTCGTCGTGCATCCGACGGAAGTTGAAGCGTTTCTAACGACGGAGACTTTGACAAAGAGGACAGTCTCCGCCACCGTGAACGGCAAGGCAGTTAACGTAACTGAAGAAATTTTCTCGGAAGCACTCGGTTTGCCGAATACCGGGCTGGACTTCAAAACAAGCTTGTCGGATGTGGAATTTAACGCTGTCCGGTTGACCATATCGAGTGATGACAAGGATCTAGTGTCTCACTCCAGCCGGAAGAATAAAATCAAGCCAGAGTTCAGATGGCTAGTAGATATAATATCCAAATCACTTCAGGGTAAGGGAGGAAACTTCGGTAACCTGACAAAGCTAAAATTGAAGATGCTGATGGCGATTGTCCGCAGCGACAAAATTGACTGGGGAACTGTTCTATTCGAACAGTTCTGTGAAATAGTTGTGAAAAAGGACGGTCGGGTTCAAGCATACGCCATGCGGATAGGGAAGATCCTACAGTTCCTTCAAATCGAACTCGGTGAGGGTGAACCGCTAGCATCTGGTAATATTCTAAATTCTGAGCACATGAGCAAACGAACTGCTAAAGCGGCAAGGCCGAAATCATCTAGGACCAAGTCCTCAAAAGGAATCGGTTCGTCTACACCGGTTGGTGAGAGTTCAAAACAAGCCGATTCAAAGGGAAAGGCTGTTCAAACCGAAGTCCGGCAGAAAAATAGAAGAATGAAGAAATCGGCGAAGAAAAGCGCCAAGAAACCGACAGATTCTGAGAAAACTCTATCCTCGGACCATTCACCAAAAAGAACCGCAAAGCTCTTTCAGTCGATTCCAATCAATACAGTCCATCCAAATCTGGCTGATTCGCCCTCATCAAGGCAAACCGAACTCTCGGGGAGCCAAGAAACTGAGTCGAAATCAAAGGAGAATCTGGCTAGGGAGACTGGCGCTGAATCTAAAAACTCCAAATCTCCAACCAAGAATCTCGACGATATAATCAACGATGTGGGATTGCGAACTTCAGAAGTCATAGAGGACATAGTCCAAACGGTTATCCATGAAAATAGAAGACGATGTAACAAGTCTTCTCCAACGATCTGATCAGGTTGAAGTAACCGGTCAAACTGAAATCCATCCGGTCGAAGAAACGGCCAACTCAGAATACATCACCCCTCCGGCTCAAGAGGGAAACAACAAAGAAAAGGAACCATTCGGTTCGGTTGGGTACAAATCCGTTCCAACCGAATCAACTCTCCAACCGGCTCAAGACAGGCCGGCAAATCCACCAATCACACCTGAATGCACATCTTAGGTTAACAAAGGTAAAGAAGTTATGATTGAGGACTCTCCAGTGCAAAGAAACAATGAAACCGAACCCGGACAAACTAAAATTATGCCCGAAGCCGAGGTCCCTATTTCAACAGAAGAAGAGGAGGAAATGTTCCAAAATTTCATTAAGGATATGAACAAGGAAGCTGAAGAGCTGGCCACTCCTTATCACCTATGGGTCAGATTGCGTTGTGAAACAAAGCTATCAGACATGGTTCCTGACTTCAACGGTAACAAGTATTGGGAGAAACTCTTGGCTTTAGAAGAAGAAGCTCTCAAGGTAATAGGTACCGATGTAATCCAAGTCGCATATGCTAAAACTCTTGTGATGCAAGAATGCGCAAAGTTACAAGCGGTAGATGATGCCATGAAGAAAGCTGAAGGAGCAGAACTAACTCCAATGGAGTTTAAAACAGTATGGAATGATCTTGCACAAAATGTTGATCGGCTCGAGGCACAATGGAGAGAAATGTGCAAAAAAATTTTGCTACATGCCGATCAATTTGAAAGCAAACCTATTTTTCATACCGGAGAATCTTCTAAGACAGCAGAAAACCGAAGCAGTGTTCCATCACAGACTAGTCAGACTCCGGGACTTGAGCAAATGAAGGAAGTTGTTATTGACACAATCATCTCCTCCCTTAACGAGTACAACATTCTTACAGATGCCAAAATTGCAACCATTCAAACCAATCTGATTGAAACAGTCCGGGCATCTATTCACTCTAAGATTGTCAAAATCGTTCAAACATCGATCAAGACAATGATGGACGAGTCTGTCAAAACTGCAACCGCTCCTTTACTTGAAATGATGCAGGTTATGACAGCTCAGATTGAGAAGTTGACTAAGCTACAAGCTGATAAGACTCAAGAGCAGATTCGTGCAGATGCCGAAACAGCTAGGAGACTTCAAGACGAAGACGAGGCTAAGGAACGATTAAGAAAGGAAACCGAAGACAATGACCACGAGTTGACCAAGAAATACAATGAGGAAGAAAAGGCAGCTCAACCGGAATCCACATCAGCACAAGCCTCGCACTCAATGAAAACCAGGAACAAGAATAAACGTAAGAAGATTGTGACCTTACTGAATTAGGTGGAACAAAGCGGTATCGAAGAGTTTCAACCGGATGAACAATTTGAGGAACCTCTAGATGAAGAAGAAGAGGAAGATACTACTCGACTTAATCCGCGAAAGTAGAAAGCAGTTGAGACATCAACCGCATCTCCAAGTTCTGGTCCAACCGTTGCCCAATATTCTCGTCCACCTAGACAAGTAGGCGGTGCCTTCCGGTTCAATCAGCGAACTCCCGGCATATCAAGTGTATTTACCGGATGGCGCATTGACGCGAAGAGACGAGAACGGGAATAGAAGGAGAAAGAGGAGGAGGAGGAAAGGAGGCAGAAAGAAAAAGAAAAGGGGGGATCATCCAATTCTTAGCTTACTTTTCTCTTTATGAACAATTTACTTATGTTATTTATTGGTGTTTTATTTCAGAACTAAGTCAATTTTCCTAATATTTCAAAGTAATGATTTTACTAGACATCCTTTAAAAAACCAACTTGTTTTGAAGTTTTTTCTTTGAAAAACATCAAAAAGGGAGAAATTGTGAACACATATTTTTCAAACCGGCCATACATTACAATTTTTGAATATTTATTCTAAATAATCAAAAAGTGAGAAATTGATAGAAAAATTAAGTAAGTTAATTTTCAAACCGGCCATACATTACGATTTTTGAATATTTATTCTAAATAATCAAAAAGGGAGAAATTGATAGAAAAATTAAGTAAGTTACTTTTTTAAAACGGCCAGAAAAACTAAACTACTATTAACTCTCATGTGCAGGAACAGACCGAGTCGTATAAACCGGCTGGAGACTGCATAAACCGGCTGAAGCATATATCAAAGCAATCCAGCTCCAGATGATCGAGTCATAATCAAGAGGAACCGGCCTCAACATTCCCAACAGACCGGCTAGTAAAGAAAAGATCATACTCCAGCCGGATCACACTACGAAAGAGTCAACCGGAAACTAAGAATTACAAAGATGACGTAATGTGACGAAATAGACGTGTCTTGGGAAATATAACAAGATAAGATCCGGATCATAATCATGCGATAAAAACAATGATGAATTGCTGATCCGAAGATCTGACTCAGACAGTTGGAAGGTGCATGTCTGACACGTGTCCAAAACTGCAAGCCGGTTACGTCATCCATACCTGAGAAGTATATACATGTTTGCCAAGTGTCAGGAAGTTGAAACGTGCATGCAACATCACTGAACCAGCGTGACCTTGAACTGAACAATCCCACGGTGAGAGAAGAAAATGACCGTTGGAATCCTATTCACTATAAAAGGAAGACGAAGCAACCTCATTTATCACGGTTCTGAAATACTTTAAGAGAGAGAAAGAAATCTCACGCGCGATCCAAAACTATTGTCTCATTTACCGAAAGCTTCATTGTATTGTAGTATTGTATTACATCAAGAGTGAGTTGGTGTAACCGGCGAGTAGCTAGATAGGCTCGACCGACATTGTAAATGTTATAACTTTGAAAGTTAGTGGAGATCCTTCACATAACCTAAGAAGAAGGGATGACGTAGGAGGGTTTGCTCCGAACCTCCATAAAAAATCTTGTCTCGTGTCTTTTACTTATTTCCTGCTTATTCACTCTAAAACCGAAATACATTAACCGAAACATAATCCTATTCCTATAATCAAAACCGGTCTATACATACTCCTTAAACCGACTCCTCATAAACCTCATCAAAGTCGTGTGTGTTGCTTCAAGCTGAAACAGACATTTCCGCCCTTGAACCCGGTTCAAGAGTCTGTGACATTTTGCGTATTGTTGAGAACGGTTATAGTCTCTAACCGGACTATCACCAAATTGTGTTGTGTGTTGTGTAAGCGGCTACCCTTCCAAAACCGGTACACCCCGGTCCTACAAGGGCGTCCCCGATCCTAACACTAATAACCCTCCTTCATCTCAAATTTTTAAACTAAAGGATTTTGAAAACAAAGTGGTTGAGCTCTCATCGGAGAATGAGAATCTTAAGGAAAAGATACAAACTATTTCGTCTGAAAACTAACGTTTAACTTATGTAGTCAGTTCATGGACGAAATATGGTGATGCAGTCTAACAGTAGATTAGTCTGCTGAGACCTGCCGGATGCAAATCCGGTTTAGGATTTGACTATGGAAATTCTGACAAGTCCATTAAAAAGTTAAACCAAATAAAAGGCGAGCTTCAGACTATAATCTTTGTGATGGGTCATTCAACTGAAAAAGAAACTGATCTAAGTTGTGGTGATTTAACTTCAAAGTATTAGATTATTTATGTAAAGCCAACTTCAAGCTGGATGAATCCTGAGAGAAGGGCAGCCAGCTAGTATGACAAAGAAAAACTAGACAGAAAGTCAAGAAGTTTTAACCAAATTTTATCTTTTAAATTTAAGAAATCATCAGCAGGTAGAGAACAATCTTCCAAATACTTTATAAACACATACAATGGAAAATCCATAAAAATAATCTAAGTATGGATTTCTAAGGGACAAATAAGCCACGGACTCAAAGAAAATTGGGTACCAGATTTGTTATTATCTTTGACTGCAGGTAAAACATGAAAGCAGCTTGGAAGAGTCAAATGGCATATGCACAACCAGTTTCTCAGACATATAATATGACAAACAACAGCTTGAAGTGACTAACATCTTCACGAAGACACTTCCCGATTCTAAGTTTTCTTAATTTAAATTTTTTTATGATTGTTAGATTATGATAATACCTAAATTGTGATTAAATCATAAACTCACTTAGTTTTGATAATTTAGTTTAAATAATCAAATAAGGAAAAATGTTGAAGTATGTTTAAATCATGAACTCGCATTGTTTTGATAATTTAGCTTAAATAATCAAAAAGAATAAATTGTTGGGTTAATATTTTTAATTAATTTAAAATAATTTAACATACTTCATTTCGATGACTGATGAAATTGTTTTTGATAATAAATGGATAAAAATAAGTTCAATAATTTTTAGTCATATCAAATATATAAATATATAAATATATACTTAGATATTAACATTGTATGTGGTGTAGTGGTAAGTACACGTTTCTTTCACTCATGTGATCTAGTTTTGAATCTCGCCAGGTGCAAAATTAATAATTAGAGTTTTATTATTTCAAGCACAACTCAAAGTCAACGCACGCGATCAAACATCTCAAAGTCAACGCGCGTAGTTAGACGAGGTCGTCTAACTCCTTTAGATGCGGTCTAAAGGGAAGCGTAGTTAGACGAGGACGTTTAACTCCTTTAGACGCGGTCTAAAGGGTTGTGTAATTAAACGATGATGTTTAACTCCTTTAGACATGGTCTAAAGAGAAGCATAGTTAGAAGAGGACGTCTAAGTCCTTTAGACGCGGTCTAAAGAGATGTGTAATTAGACAAGGTCATCTAACTCCTTTAGACACGGTCTAAAGGGAAACGTAGTTAGACGAGGAAATCTAACTCCTTTAGATGACATTTAAGAAAAGTAGATGGACGGCTAAGATAATCAGATGGACGTCTAAGATGAGGCGTCTAAGTAGATGGACGTCTAAGATGAGGTGTCTAAGAAGATGGACGTCCAAAATGAGGCATCTAAGTAGATGGACGTACAAAATGAGGAGACGTCTGAGTAGATGGACTCTTAAGATGAGTAGAGATCTTCAGACAGCTGGCAGTAGAGCACAATAAATGAATGAATGGCACGTACGTGAATATCTCTCAATTGCATTCCCAATACAAGACAAGATCAGAGGATATTCAGCGTAGTACATGTTCAGTACGGCCACGATCAGCGCAGTACAAGTCTGTTGTACTCGCATACTATAGGCGACCGTCTAAAAGACACATGCCACGTGTCCACAAAGAGGATTCGACCTTTGGTGCTTTTCAAGAATAAATAGTTGAAGCTCTATCTCTCTCTCTTTTAGAATCACTAGATTTCTACAAGCTTAATTTCTTGAATCAACTTACTCTCTCTCTAGATATTTTATTCTCAAGTGTATTTTTTAATTCTATACGTGAAGATGAGAGATAAGTTACTGGACTATTTGATAGTCCTTAATAGTGTGTTGTAAGTTGAAACAGAGGATGTTCTGTTCAATAGTGTGTGTGCTAAGAGTTTAGAACATGCGGTTAATTATGAAATAGGTTTCTGACTGGGTTTGTGTAGTGTGTTCTATACAAATCAAAACCTTCTAGTGAATATCCTTCATGTTGTGGAAGAAGGGTTGACGTAGAAGAATTTACTCCGAACATCCATAAACAAACTCTGTGTTCTTTACTTTCTGTTGATTGTATTCATCTGTCTAAAAGTTAAATCCAACAAACAATTCCGCACTTGAATCTGTTTCAAGAGTTTGTGAAGATTTGCGAAGAATAGAAATAGATATTAATCCCTCACAAGATTATTATCAAATCATTTATCATAAGTTGTTCACAATAGTAAGACTCCAGTCTTTATTGTCAACACCGATCCCAATAATATTTTTTAAATTTTATTACCATAACTATATAAAAATATTTTGTGTTAATTTTATTTTCTTAAATTAAGTTTATACACAAAAATATATAATTTCCTTTTATTTAATATTTTTTTTCTTGCACCACCAATTCAAGACAACTTAACAATAATCACTCTCGTTCAAACTCATCTTCTTATTAGATTGAGGTCTCAAATGCATACAATTCTAATGAACAATTAACATTCATATTGTATTTGGCTACATTTCCTTCAACAAATTAGTTTGTATATAAGAATTACTACCTGTTACCTTCCTTAAGAAGTAATTTTTTTCTTTGGGCCGATTGTCGATTGTATTGCAGGAGGAGTAGACTATTTTCTTTGTTTTTAAAGACCATCTATTATTCAATCCAAACAAGCCTTGTAGTTTGTTTAATTATTTAGTTTTTTTCTGAAAAAAAATCTTATTTAATGAATAAGTGAGATCTTAGGGCTTAAATAGATAAAATATCCTTTAAACTAAGGGAATTTTAATTAAATAAAAATAATTTGGTATTTGTGTTCTTGATTGGTGATTATAGGATAAAGGATTAGTTCATTAATCAAAGAAGGTCTTGGATTAAATTCAAATAACTCGTAATTAAACAAGTCCTTAATGAGTTTAAGGATTTAAAAGGTAATAATTAAAGATAATGAATACTTATATATATGACTATATATGAAATTCGTTTTGGAATGACAGTGGAGTCGGTGCGGAGATTATCTCCCGTCTTGAAAACCTTCTTGCACGTTGCCTATCATTTTTGTATTTTGTTTCCCTTTTTTTCTAGTTTTATTTTTCTAATGTCATTCTTTATTTTGTTGTACTTAAACAAATTATAATTTTAATTTATCATGGACATTTTTCAAAAAAAAAACAAAATAACTTACATCTACTTCAATATTGTAAAAAATCAAGCTATTCTCTTATGATAAGTTTTCTCTCCTTGCACCTAACAATGGCAATTTTTATAAGTGCTTTTGTGATCAAATGTGATAAAGAAGGCGATATCCGATTAACAATATAAATTTAAAATAGTTGATTTGTCAATTTGATCGATCTAGTTTAAACAGTTAGAAGATCAGTATGATCTATTAAATGATTTAATAATTATATTAAAATATAAATAATATTATTAATAAAAGTATTAATTGTCATTTATATGAATAAATAAGATTACGAATAAGGTCCAGTAATACAATTTATAAATAATAGGTTAATATATAAAAATGATGTCATTAATAAAGTTCACTAATATAATTTATAAAGAACACTTATAAATAAAGTTATATTATATTTTTATAAAAAATGTTATAATTATAAGATTTTTAAAATTAAAAATATGTTCTTTAAAACATAACTATATTATACAAAGAATTTGTTAAAACTAAACATCACACTAAGGGTCAATCAACAATTGAGATTAAATTTGTTTACTACTATTAATAACATATTTATAATTTACAGAACACACTTTTTACAGAACACATTTTTTAATTTAGGAAATCTTATAATTATAACATTTTTTCTATATAAATATAATTTAACCTTATTTATAAGTGTCATTTTCCAACTTGGGTCAGATTGGATAATTATTTGAGATCAAATGAATTATCTGAGAGTAATTATTTTACGTGGTTAAATTGGATAATTATTTGAGAGTAAATGAATACTTGGGTCAGATTGTGGGTTGACCCGCCCATAAACTTAAAACGGTTAAAAATAAAAATAAAATTGTTATTGGTATGTTTCGAACTTGCAACCTAATAAAACACATACAACCCTGTAACCAACTATGTTAACAACAAATTATATTTAAAATTCAACACCAAATTTGATGAACGTGAAATACTTTAACAATAAAAATTCAAATTTTAACTAACTAATCTATATATATATATAATGAAGCTTAATTTTTAAAGTGTCCGGATTGCCGGATCGAGAGTTGTGGATAATTTGGATATTTATGTGAGATTAAATGGATACTTGGGTCAGATTGTGGGTTGACCCTGCCATAAACTTAAAACGATTAAAAATAAAATTAAAATTGCTATTTGTATATTTCGAACTTGCAACCTAACAAAACAGTTACAACCATTAAACCAACTAGTCTAACAACACTTTATATTTAAGATTCAACACCAAATTTGATGAACGTGAGACATTTTAATAATAAAAGTTCAAATTTGTAACTAACTAATATATATATATATAATGATGCTTAATTTTTAAAATATTCGGATTGCTGGGTCGAGAGTTGTGGTTAATTTGGATAATTATTTTAGAATAATGGATACTAGAGTCGGATTGTGGGATGACCCGCCCATAAACTTAATACAGTTAAAAATAAAATTCGAAATATTACTTGTATGTTTCGAACTTACAACATAACAAAACAAGTACAACTCTTTAACCAACTAGACAAACAACACTTTATATTTAAGATTCAACACTAAATTTGATGAACGCGAGACATTTTAACAATAAAAGTTCAAATTTTTAACTAACTAATATATATATATATATATATATATATATATATATATATATATATATATATATATATATATAATGATGCTTAATTTTTAAAGTGTCTGGATTGTCGGGTCGAGAGTTGTGCTTAATTTGATATTTATGTGGAAGTAATGGATACTTGGGTCGGATTGTGGTTGACCCGTCCATAAACTTAAAACGGTTAAAAATAAAATTAAAAAAAATTATATGTATGTTTCGAACTTGCAACCTAACAAAACAACTACAACCTTTTAACAAACCAGGCTAACAACACTATATATTTAAGATTCAACACCAAATTTGATGACCGCGAGACATTTTAACAATAAAAATTCAAATTTTTAACTAACTAATATATATATATATATATATATATATATATATAACAATGCTTAATTTTTAAAGTGTCCGGATTGCGGGGTCGAGAGCTGTGGATAATTTGGATATTTATTTGAGAGTAAATGGATACTTGGGTCAGATTATGGGTTGACCCACCCATAAACTTAAAATGGTTAAAAATTAAATTATAAATGTTATTTGCGTGTTTTGAACTTGCAACCAAACAAAACAAGTACAACCCTTTAACCAACTAGGCTAACAACACTTTATATTTATGATTCAACACCAAATTTGATGAACGTGAGACATTTTAATAATAAAATTTCAAAATTTTAACTAACTAATCTATATATATATTATGATGCTTAATTTTTAAAGTGTCTGAATTGCCGGATCGAGAGCTGTGGTTAATTTGGATATTTATGTGAGATTAAATGGATACTTGGGTCAGATTGTGGGTTGACCCTGCCATAAACTTAAAACGATTAAAAATAAAATTAAAATTGCTATTTGTATGTTTCGAACATGCAACCTAACAAAACAATTACAACCATTAAACCAACTAAGCTAACAACACTCTATATTTAAGATTACACCAAATTTGATGAACGTGAGACATTTTAATAATAAAAGTTCAAATTTGTAACTAAGTAATATATATATATATAATGATGCTTAATTTTTAAAGTATCCGGATTGCTGGGTCGAGAGCTGTGGTTAATTTGGATAATTATTTGAGAGTAAATGGATACTTGAGTTAGATTGTGGGATGACCCGCCCATAAACTTAATACAGTTAAAAATAAAATTAAAAATACTACTTGTATGTTTCGAACTTACAACATAACAAAACAAGTACACCTCTTTAACCAACTAGGCTAACAACACTTTATATTTAAGATTCAACACTAAATTTGATGAACGCGAGACATTTTAACAATAAAAGTTCAAATTTTTAACTAACTAATATATATATATATATAATGATGCTTAATTTTTAAAGTGTTCGGATTATGGGGTCGAGAGCTGTGGTTAATTTGGATATTTATTTGAGAGAAAATGGATACTTGGGTCAGATTATGGGTTGACCCACCCATAAACTTAAAATGGTTAAAAATTAAATTATAAATGTTATTTGCGTGTTTTGAACTTGCAACCAAACAAAACAAGTACAACCCTTTAACCAACTAGGCTAACAACACTTTATATTTAAGATTCAACACCAAATTTGATGAACGTGAGACATTTTAATAATAAAAGTTCAAATTTTTAACTAACTAATCTATATATATATAATGATGCTTAATTTTTAAAGTGTCTGAATTGTCGGATCGAGAGCTATGGTTAATTTGGATATTTATGTGAGATTAAATGGATACTTGGGTCAGATTGTGGGTTGACCCTGCCATAAACTTAAAACGATTAAAAATATAATTAAAATTGCTATTTGTATGTTTCGAACTTGCAACCATTGAACCAACTAGGCTAACAACACTTTATATTTAAGATTTAACACCAAATTTGATGAACGTGAGACATTTTAATAATAAAAGATTAAATTTGTAACTAACTAATATATATATATATATATAATGATGCTTAATTTTTAAAGTATTCGGATTGCTGGGTCGAGAGTTGTGGTTAATTTGGATAATTATTTTAGATTAATGGATACTAGAGTCGGATTGTGGGATGACCCGCCCATAAACTTAATACAGTTAAAAATAAAATTAAAAATACTACTTGTATGTTTCGAACTTACAACATAACAAAACAAGTACAACTCTTTAACCAACTAGACAAACAACACTTTATATTTAAGATTCAACACTAAATTTGATGAACGCGAGACATTTTAACAATAAAAGTTCTAATTTTTAACTAACTAATATATATATATATATAATGATGCTTAATTTTTAAAGTGTCTGGATTGTCGGGTCGAGAGTTGTGCTTAATTTGATATTTATGTGAAAGTAATGGATACTTGGGTCAGATTGTGGTTGACCCATCCATAAACTTAAAACGGTTAAAAATAAAATTAAAAAAATTATTTGTATGTTTCGAACTTGCAACCTAACAAAACAAGTGCAACCTTTTAACAAACTAGGCTAACAACACTATATATTTAAGATTCAACACCAAATTTGATGACCGCGAGACATTTTAACAATAAAAATTCAAATTTTTAACTAACTAATCTCTATATATATATAATAATGCTTAATTTTTAAAGTGTCCGGATTGCGAAGTCGAGAGCTGTGGTTAATTTGGATATTTATTTGAGAGTAAATGAATACTTGGGTCAGATTATGGGTTGACCCACCCATAAACTTAAAAATGTTAAAAATTAAATTATAAATGTTATTTGTGTGTTTTGGACTTGCAACCAAACAAAGCAAGTACAACCCTTTAACCAACTAGGCTAACAACACTTTATATTTAAGATTCAACACTAAACTTGATGAACGTGAGACATTTTAACAATAAAAGTTCAAATTTTTAACTAACTAATCTATATATATATAATGATGCTTAATTTTTAAAGTGTCTGAATTGCCGGATCGAGAGCTGTGGTTAATTTGGATATTTATGTGAGATTAAATGGATACTTGGGTCAGATTGTGGGTTGACCCTGCCATAAACTTAAAACGATTAAAAATAAAATTAAAATTGCTATTTCTATGTTTCGAACTTGCAACCTAACAAAACAATTACAACCATTTAACCAACTAAGCTAACAACACTTTATATTTAAGATTCAACACCAAATTTGATGAACGTGAGACATTTTAATAATAAAATTTCAAATTTGTAACTAACTAATATATATATATATAATGATGCTTAATTATTAAAGTATCCGGATTGCTGGGTCGAGCGCTGTGGTTAATTTGGATAATTATTTGAGAGTAAATGGATACTTGAGTCGGATTGTGGGATGACCCGCCCATAAACTTAATACAGTTAAAAATAAAATTAAAAATACTACTTGTATGTTTCGAACTTACAACATAACAAAACAAGTACAACTCTTTAACCAACTAGACAAACAACACTTTATATTTAAGATTCAACACTAAATTTGATGAACGCGAGATATTTTAACAATAAAAGTTCAAATTTTTAACTAACTAATATATATATATATAATGATGCTTAATTTTTAAAGTATCTGGATTGTCGGGTCGAGAGTTGTGCTTAATTTGATATTTATTTGAGAGAAAATGGATACTTGGGTCAGATTATGGGTTGACCCACCAATAAACTTAAAACGGTTAAAAATAAAATTAAAAATACTATTTCTATGTTTCGAACTTGCAACCTAATAAAACACTTACAACCTTTTAAACAACTAGATTAACAACACATTATATTTAAAATTCAACACCAAATTTGATGAACGCGAAACTTTTTAATAATAAAAGTTCAAATTTTAACAAACTAATCTATATTTATTGATGCTTAATTTTTAAAATGACCGGATTTCCGGGTCAAGAGCTATGGTTAATTTTGATATTTATGTGAGAGTAAATGGATACTTAGGTCGAATTGTGGGTTGACCCTCCCATAAACTTAAAACGATTAAAAACAAAATTAAAATTGCAATTTGTATGTTTTGAACTTGCAACCTAACAAAATAATTACAACCCTTTAACCAACTAAGCTAACAACACTTTATATTTCAGATTCAACACCAAATTTGATGAACGTGAGAGATTTTAACAATAAAAATTCAATTTTTTAACTAACTAATCTATATATATATATATATATAATGTTGTTTAATTTTTAAAGTGTCCGAATTGCCGGATCGAGAGTTGTGGTTAATTTTGATATTTATGTGAGATTAATGAATACTTTGGTCGGATTGTGGTTTGACCCTCCCATAAACTTAAAACGATTAAAAATAAAATTAAAATTGTTATTCGTATGTTTCGAACTTGCAACCAAACAAAACAATTAAAACCATTTAACCAACTAGGCTAACAACACTTTATATTTAAGATTTAACACAAAATTTGATGAACGTGAGACATTTTAACAATAAAAGTTCAAATTTTTAACTAACTAATCTCTCTCTCTATATATAATGATGCATAATTTTTAAAGTGTCCAAATTGTCGGGTCGAGAGCTGTGGTTAATTTGGATAATTATTTGAGAGCGAATGGATACTTGGGTCGGATTGTGGGTGGACTCGCCCATACACTTTAAACGGTTAAAAATAAAATTAAAAATATTATTTGTATGTTTCGAACTTGCAACCTAATAAAACACGTACAGCCCTTTAACCAACTAAATTAACAATACATTATATTTAAAATTCAACACCAAATTTGATGAAAGTTCAAATTTTTAACTAACTAATCTATATATATATATATATATATTGATGCATAATTTTTTAAATGTCCGGATTTTCGGGTCAAGAGCTGTGGTTAATTTGGATATTTATGTGTCAGTAAGTGGATACTTGGGTCGGATTGTGGGTTGACCCTCCCATAAACTTAAAACGATTAAAAATAAAATTAAAATTTATATTTGTATGTTTCGAACTTGCAACCTAACAAAACAATTACAACCCTTTAACTAACTAGGCTAACAACACTTTATATTTAAAATTCAACACTAAATTTGATGAACGTGAGACATTTTAACAATAAAAGTTCACTTTTTTAACTAACTAATATATATAAATATATATAATGATGCTTAATTTTTAAAGTGTCTGGATTGCCGGGTCGAGAGTTGTGGTTAATTTGCATAATTACTTGAGAGTAAATGAATACTTGGGTCGGAATGTGGGATGACTCGCGCATAAACTTAATACGGTTAAAAATAAAATTAAAAATGATATTTATATGTTTCGAATTTACAACATAACAAAAAAAATACAACCCTTTAACTAACTAGGTTAACAACACTTTATATTTAAGATTCAACCCTAAATATGATGAACGCCAGACATTTTAACAATAAAAGTTCAAAATTTTAACTAACTAATCTATATATATATATATAATGATGCTTAATTTTTAAAGTGTCCGGATTGCCTTGTCGAGAGATGTGGTTAATTTGGATATTTTTGTGAGAGTAATGGATACTTGGGTCGGATTGTGGGTTGACCCGCCCATAAACTTAAAACGGTTAAAAATGAAATTAAAAAAATATTTTTGTATGTTTCGAACTTGCAATTTAAAAAAACAAGTACAACCCTTTAACCAACTAGGCTAACAACACTTTATATTTAAGATTCAACAGCAAATTTGATTAACGCGAGACATTTTAACAATAAAACTTCAAATTTTTAACTAACTAATCTATATATATATATATAATGATGCTTAATTTTTAAAGTGTTTGAATTGTGGGGTCGAGAGCTGTGGTTAATTTGGATATTTATGTGAGAGTAATGGATACTTGGATCGGATTGTGGGTTGACCCGCTCATAAACATAAAATGGTTAAAAAAAAAATTATTTGTATGTTTCAAACTTGAAACTTAACAAAACAACTACAACCCTTTAACCAACTAGGCTGACAACACATTATATTTAAGATTCAACACTAAATTTGATGAACGCGAGTCATTTTAACAATAAAAGCTCAAATTTTTAACTAACTAATATATAATGATGCTTAATTTTTAAAGTGTCCGGATTGCGGGGTCGAGAGTTGTGGTTAATTTGGATATTTATGTGGAAGTATATGGATACTTGGGTCGGATTGTGGGTTGACCCACCCATAAACTTAAAATGGTTAAAAATAATATTAAATATGTTATTTGTGTGTTTCGAACTTGCATCCAAACAAAACAAGTACAACCCTTCAACCAACTAGGCTAACAACACTTTATATCTAAGATTCAACACCAATTTTAATGAACGTGAGATATTTTAACAATAAAAGTTCAAATTTTTAACTAACTAATCTATATATATATATACATATATAATGATGCTTAATTTTTAAAGTGTTCGAATTGCGGGGTCGAGAGCTGTGGTTAATTTGGATATTTATGTGAGAGTAATGGATACTTGGATCGGATTGTGGGTTGACCCGCTCATAAACATAAAATGGTTAAAAAAAAATTATTTCTATGTTTCAAACTTGAAACCTAACAAAACAACTACAACCCTTTAACCAACTAGGTTGACAACACATTATATTTAAGATTAACAACTAAATTTGATGAACGCGAGTCATTTTAACAATAAAAGCTCAAATTTTTAACTAACTAATCTATATATATATAATGATGCTTAATTTTTAAAGTGTCCAGATTGCGGGGTCGAGAGCTGTGGTTAATTTGGATATTTATGTGGAAGTATATGGATATTTGGGTCGGATTGTGGGTTGACCTACCCATAAACTTAAAATGGTTAAAAATAATATTAAATATGTTATTTGTGTATTTCGAACTTGCATCCAAACAAAACAAGTACAACCCTTTAACCAACTAGGCTAACAAAACTTTTTATCTAATAAGATTCAACACAAATTTTAATGAACGTGAGACATTTTAACAATAAAAGTTCAAATTTTTAACTAACTAATCTATATATATATATATATACATATATAATGATGCTTAATTTTTAATGTGTTCGTATTGCGGGGTTTAGAGCTGTGGTTAATTTGGATAATTATTTGAGAGTAAATGGATAATTGGTTCGGATTATGGGATGACCCGCCCATTAACTTAATACGGTTAAAAATAAAATTAAAAATGTTATTTGTATGTTTTGAACTTACAACATAACAAAACAAGTACAATCATTTAACCAACTAGACTTACAACACTTTATATTTAAGATTCAACACTAAATTTGATGAACTCGATACATTTTAATAATAAAAGTTCAAATTTTTAACTAACTAATATATATATATATATATAATGATGCTCAATTATTAAAGTGTCCGAATTACCGTGTTGAGAGCTGGGTTAATTTGGATATTTATGTGAGAGTAAATGGATATTTGGGTCAGATTGTGGGATGACTCGCTCATAAATTTAAAATGGTTAAAAATAAAATTTAAATAAATGGATATTTACGTCGGATTGTGGGATGACCCGCACATAAACTTAAAACGGTTAAAAATAAAATTTAAAATGTTATTTATATTTTTCAAACTTGCAACCTAATAAAACACGTACAACCATTTAACCAACTAGATTAACAACACATTATATTTAAAATTCAACACCAAATTTGATGAACGCAAAACTTTTTAACAATAAAATTTCAAATTTTTAACTAACTAATCTATATCTATATAAATGTTGGAGGTGTAGAACACGCTCTCTCCACAATCATCCACAAATCATGTAATTCCTCTTTCCGAATTTATATATATATTTTAGATGAGTTTCTCTTCCTGTCATAATTATATATTCATAGTTACAATTTTATATTTCCTATCATAATTATTAATTTATCTTTTTTAATTTTTATTTTATTTTATATCTCATATAAATATATTCTTTTTCTTAATTAATTTTATATAAATATATTTTTTTAACACAAACTATATAAAATATATATATTATCTTATTAATAAATAAATATTTATTTTTATATTATTTTTATGTGTAATAAACTTAATAATAATAATAATAATAAATTTTTAATTCTCTCTCATAATAATTACTAATTTATCTCTTCTTCAATAATTACTAATTTCTCTTTCCTAATTAATATTTTTATTATTTTATCTTTCATATATATATTTTTTTCTTCATTAATTTTATATAAATTTATTAATTATTTTAATATTAAACCTTTATTTATTTTTATATATAATATAAAATATTTATTTATTTTTATATGTAAATATTTATAATATACATAATAATACTATATAATATATCACAACGTGCTTACAATAAAATTATAATTTTTTTTCCTATTGTATAGTATATATTTTTTTTCTCCCTTCTAATCAATTATTTTTAATTTTTTTAATATGCATTTTCTCTCCTATATATAATATATTTTAATGAATTTATTTATTATGTTATCACTCCTTATTTATATATTATTTTTTTTTAATTATTTTTTCTTTATTTTCTCTCAACTTATTTATATATATATATATATATATATATATATATATATATATATATATAAATTTATATCTCTCATAATTAATTTGTGTTTTATCTCTCTTCATATATATATATATATAATATAATATAATTTAATATAATTTTATATTAATATATATTTATTTAATATTTTAGCATTATTATTATTATTATTATTATGTATATATATATATCATTATATATTAAATCCTATATTTTTATTAATATATTTTTTAAATTTTTTCATATTTATTACAGACGGTTTATTATTATTAATATTATTTTATTTTATATTTATTAATCATTTTACCATTTATATTAATTATTTAATAATTTACATAATTATATTATATATATAACCACATATTTAAAACAAATGGTTAAAAACTTATCTAATATATATATATATATATATATAATTTTAAATTTAAATCAACAATCAACATTGGTTAAGCGGTTAAAAGGTTCACATTCTATATATGAGACCATGAGTTTGAATTTCTCATAATATTAATTTGAAAATGGTATGATAATGGTGTTGGTATGTATGAAATTTAAGATATCTTAGTATAAGATTAAAATGACAATGGTATATATATATATGGGTGATATAAGATTAAAATGACAATGGTCATTGGTCGTGGTATATATATATGGGGATAACAAATTAAAAGATGAGATATAAGACTAAAATGATAATAGTGGTTGTATATGAGAATGTGATAAAATGTGTTGTCTCTTAGAAAAATCGTGAAACAATTTTTTTTGGATCAAATTATCTTTATTTGGTTTTCCACTTCAGTTTGTTTATAAAATATCTTGAACCAGATAAAATTATTATTGACCTGTGAGTCTAAAATTATATAATTAATATAAAGATATTGTTTTTCCTACAATATAAAGTGTTGCACTAAATCGTAATTTGTTAGGGAGTGAGAAATATATGATGACAATGAAATATTTTTTTCAATGCACTCTTTCGATGCACATACGTAAATCTTGACTATATTAATAAAATGATAAAATTTAAGATCATTCATTTTTTTCTATTGATTTATCATTATTATCAGGTATGATTGTATGAAGATTAGAAAATATTAAAAGATTGTCAGTTTTATGTGTTTGATTACATTTTAATATGTCACATGATTTAACGTATTTAACGATATTACAATTATTTGTTTCTTCTATAATATAGGTCCACGTTTTCAATCTTCGACCATATTACAAAGTTTAAAGATTTGTGACAATTTTGCAAATCAAATGATAAAAGACTTTTACGTCTACAAATTTTCTTAATTACAGTTTTTTTAAATATCATTATATAAAAAAACAGCATAATGCAAGTTTGCAACATCTATGTCCAAGCGAGGAAGAACATATAACAAATTTACTAAACAATTTGAGTGGATGCTTACTAATTTTCCTTAACTTTATTTAAATAATATTAACATTTTTTTTATGAATATAATCATACAAATTTTTTTATAATGATTTATGAGGATGACTAACTTCTCATAAATGATAGACTTTCGTGAAGACATATGTAGTCAATGTGAGAAAATATATACAATTGTTGTGCTTATTATAACATTATGCATTTCAAAAATGTTGATAGTTAATAAATTTATATTATTTTTTTATTCTTAATAATCAAATCATTATTCTCTATGTATGCACTAACACCGCCTCCTCCATGTCCCAATCATTATTATTCTATATATATGTTTGCAATCTTCTAAATTTGTAATTTATATAACATTTATTTGTAACTCCTTTTATTCTCAAATTTGTGTTTGTATACGTGGCTAATGTTTTTAGCTTAAATTTATCACCATTCTTATTCATCCTCATCCGAAATGAGGAGAACCATCATTTCTTTGAATTAGGTATCTTTTATATATTGCTAATCAATAAAGTTGTTAAGTAGTTTTCTTTTGATGTATTGGATTGAACAATGTAATTGTAATAACTTTTATGAAATAAAATTATTTATTTTGAATTTTGTTTTTCATGTTTAGATTTTAGATCTAAATTAAATTTATGATATTACAAATAAATTTTGTAAGAAAATAAATTTGTATTATATATTCAATTTGATGTAGGTATAAAATGATCATTACAATTATGTGTTTCAAGAATTTGGGCATAATTATACCTAATTATCTGGAAATTATATAAAAATTGTAATATATTAAAATTTTAAATTATTATAAAGAAATACATTTAAAACTCTAATAAAATATGAAAACAAATGGTAATGTTATATACATTAATTGTGTCAATTATCAAATAAAAAAAAATTATTAAACACAAAAATTTGGGTTCAAAATCACATATCAAATTGTTTTTGATACAAGTTTCTGAAATTTGTGAAAAATTTAAAGAGTGTAATTAACTAGGTATATTTTAAGCATCTTTAAAGTTAACCCATTAACAAATAATGAGAAAAATGAATTAAAAATATTTTATTATTTGAAATCACACATTTAGGTTATATACTTTGTTTCTTAGGTTTAGCCTTTTAAATCATTCTAATAAGTCAAAAAGAAAATTGTTAATTTTGTGATATTGTTCTAAATTATAGTGATATTGATAAATTAAAATAAATATTGTGATATTTATAAATTAAAATTACTTTTGTTTTTGTGAAAAAAAATAATATCTTGATAAATTAAAAAAAAATTAAAGATTAGTATTTTTTTATTGACCAATTAGTATCAAAATCATTTTTTTTGGTTGGTGTATAAACATTAAGTTTATAATTTTTTTGATTTACTTCAATTGGAAGAGTAATAATAATAAATTTGTACCATGCAAAGACAAAAAAACGTCTTCATCCCGATTCGATCGAGCCGTACAAGTTGGGGAAGAAAAGTCTCTAGCCCGGACTTGACCAAATATTCAGCTCTAGGTTATAATATATACTTATGCACCTATACATACAAATAAAAATACAAAAAAATAATATTTCTTTTTAAATATTGAGATTTACATCTATGTAATGAAGAATAACTGAATTTCTAAAATAATTAGTAATAATAGATAATGAAGCTATTGTCAATTACTCATTAAATGTATAACTTGTGATTGTAAATATTCTACTAAACATGTTAATGTCAGTGATAATCTATATAGAAAATAAGGGTTTGTTGGTGTGTCGCATCTATCAACAATTGTACATTAACACTTCCTCCTCCATGCGGGGACGAATCTATGTTGGCGCTCGGGTGGGCTGAATCCCAACCTGAAAAAAAAAATGTTTTTTTTACAGTAGAAATATGACATTACCCTTAATTTCTTAAAAAAATTTAATAAAAATCATGGTTTTTTTATCTAATCATTAAAAAATGGTAAAACTTTACTTTTATATACTTATATTTTTCAAAATTTTCTCGTTATTATTTTAAGCTCACCCTAAATTTTTTTCAAGTTCACTCCAGTTCAAAATCCTGGGTCCATCCCTGTCTCCATGTCCCAATCATTATTCTCTATGTATGCACTAACACCTCCTCCTCCATGTCCCAATCATTATTATTCTATATGTATGTTTGCAATCTTCTAAATGTGTAATTTATATAACATTTATTTGTAACTCCTTTTATTCTCAAATTTGTGTTTGTAGACGTGGTTAATGTTTTTAGCTTAAATTTATCACAATTCTTATTCATCCTCATCCGAAATGAGGAGAACCATCATTTCCTTGAATTAGGTCTCTTTTATGTATTGATAATCAATAAATTTGTTAAGTAGTTTCGTTTTGATGTATTGGATTGAACAATGTAATTGTAATACCTTTTATGAAATAAAATTATTTTTTTTGAAATTTGTTTTTCATGTTTAGATTTTAGATCTAAATTAAATTTATATATTACAAATAAATTTTACAAGAAAATACATATGTATTATATATTCAATATGATGTAGGTATAAAATGATCACTACAATTATGTGTTTCAAGAATTTGGGCACAATTATACCTAATTATCTAGAAATTATAAAATTATATAAAAATTTTAATATATTAAAATTTTAAATTATTATAAAGAAATACATTTAAAACTTTAATAAAATATGAAAACAAATGGTAATGTTATATACATTTAATTGTGTCAATTATCAAATCATAAAAAAAAATTTAAACACAAAAATTTGGGTTCAAAATCACATATCAAATTGTTTTTGATACAAGTTTCTGAAATTTGTGAAAAATTTAAAGAGTGTAATTAACTAGGTATATTTTAAGCATCTTTAAAGTTAACCCATTAAAAAATAATGAGAAAAATGAATTAAAAATATTTTATTATTTGAAATCATACATTTAGGTTATATACTTTGTTTCTTATGTTTAGCCTTTTAAATCATTCTAATAAGTCAAAAAGAAAATTGTTAATGTTTGTGATATTGTTCTAAATTATAGTGATATTGATAAATTCAAATAAATATTGTGATATTTTTAAATTAAAATTACTTTTGTTTTTGTGAAAAAATAATAACTTTGATAAATTAAAAAAAATTAAAAATTAGTATTTTTTTATTGACCAATCAGTAACAAAATCATTTTTTTGGGTTGGTGTATGAACATTAAGTTTATAATTTTTTTGATTTACTTAAATTGGAAGAGTAATAATAATAAATTTGTACCATGCAAAGACAAAAAACGTCTTCATCCCGATTCGGTCGAGCCGTACAAGTTGGGGAAGAAAAGTCTCTAGCCCGGACTTGACCAAATATTCAGCTGTAGGTTATAATATCTACTTATGCACCTATACATACAAATAAAAATACAACAAAAATAATATTTCTTTTTAAATATTGAGATTTACATCTATGTAATGAAGAATAACTCAATTTCTAAAATAATTAGTAATGATAGATAATGAACCTATTGTCAATTACTCATTAAATGTATAACTTGTGATGGTAAATATTCTACTAAAGATGTTAATGTCAGTGATAATCTATATAGAAAATAAGGGTTTGTTGGTATGTAGCCTCTATCAACAATTGTACACTAACACTGCCTCCTCCATGTGGGGACGAATCTATGTAAGGGCTCGGGTGCGCTGAAGCCCAACCCTAAAAAAAAAGTTTTTTTACAGTAGAAATATGACATTACCCTTAATTTCTTAAAAATATTTAATAAAAATCATTGTTTTTTTATCTAATCATTAAAAAATAGTAAAACTTTACTTTTATATACTTATTTTTTAAAAACATTTCTCGTTATTATTTGAAGCCCACCTTAAATTTTTTTTAAGTCCATTCCAGTTCGAAATCCTGGGTCCATCCATGCCTCCATGTCCCAATCATTATTCTCTATGTATGCACTAACACTGCCACCTCCATGTCCCAATCATTATTCTCTATGTATGTTTGTAATCTTCTAAATGTGTAATTTATATAACATTTATTTTTAACTCCTTTTTATTCTCAAATTTTTGTATGTAGACGTGGCTAATGTTTTTAGCTTAAATTTATCACCATTCTTATTCATCCTCATCCGAAATGAGGAGAACCATCATTTCCTTGAATTATGTCTCTTTTATATATTGCTAATCAATAAGGTTGTTAAGTAGTTTTGTTTTGATGTATTGGATTGAACAATGTAATTGTAATACCTTTTTTGAAATAAAATTATTTTTTTTGAAATTTGTTTTTCATGTTTAGATTTTAGATCTAAATTAAATTTATTATATTACAAATAAATTTTACAAGAAAATAAATTTGTATTATATATTCAATTTGATGTAGGTATAAAATGATCACTACAATTATGTGTTTCAAGAATTTGGGCACAATTATACCTAATTATCTAGAAATTATATAAAAATTGTAATATATAAAAATTTTAAATTATTATAAAGAAATACATTTAAAACTCTAATAAAATATGAAAACAAATGGTAATGTTATATACATTAATTGTGTCAATTACAAAATCATAAAAAAATTATTAAACACAAAAATTTGGATTCAAAATCACATATCAAATTGTTTTTGATACAAGTTTCTGAAATTTGTGACAAAATTTAAAAATGTAATTAACTATGTATATTTTAAGCATCTTTAAAGTTAACCCATTAACAAGAGAAAAATTAATTAAAAATATTTTATTATTTGAAATCACACATTTAGGTTATATACTTTGTTTCTTAGGTTTAGCCTTTTAAATCATTCTAATAAGTCAAAAATAAAATTGTTAATGTTTGTGATATTGTATAAATTATAGTGATATTGATAAATTAAAATAAATATTGTGATACTTATAAATTAAAATTACTTTTGTTTTTGTGAAAAAAATAATAACTTTGATAAATTAAAAAAAAATTAAAGATTAGTATTTTTTTATTGACCTATTAGTATCAAAATCATTTTTTTTGGTTGGTGTATGAACATTAAGTTTATAATTTTTTTGATTTACATAAATTGGAAGAGTAATAATAATAAATTTGTACCATGCAAAGACAAAAAAACGTCTTCATCCCGATTCGGTCGAGCCATACAAGTTGGGGAAGAAAAGTCTCTAGCCCGGACTTGACCAAATATTCAGCTCTAGGTTATAATATCTACTTATGTACCTATACATACAAATAAAAATACAACAAGAATAATATTTTTTTTAAAAAATTGAGATTTACATCTATGTAATGAAGAATAACTCAATTATAAAATAATTAGTAATAATAGATAATGAAGCTATTGTCAATTACTCATTAAATGTATAAATTGTGATGGTAAATATTCTACTAAAGATGTTAATGTCAGTGATAATCTATATAGAAAATAAGGGTTTGTTGGTGTGTCGCATCTATCAACAATTGTACATTAACACTGCCTCCTCCATACGGGGACGAATCTATGTTGGCGCTCGGGTGGGTTGAACACCAACCGGAAAATAAATGTTTTTTTTACAGTAGAAATATGACATTACCCTTAATTTCTTAAAAACAATTAATAAAAATCATGGTTTTTTTATCTAATCATTAAAAAATGGTAAAACATTACTTTTATATACTTATTTTTTTCAAAATTTTCTCGTTATTATTTTAAGCCCACCCTAAATTTTTTTCAAGTCCACTCCAGTTCAAAATCCTGGGTCCATCCCTGCCTCCATGTCCCAATCATTATTCTCTATGTATGCACTAACACCTCCTCCTCCATGTCCCAATCATTATTCTCTATGTATGTTTCTAATCTTCTAAATGTGTAATTTATATAACATTTATTTGTAACTCCTTTTATTCTCAAATTTATGTTTGTAGACGTGGTTAATGTTTTTAGCTTAAATTTATCACCATTCTTGTTCATCCTCATCCGAAATGAGGAGAACCATCATTTCCTTGAATTAGGTCTCTTTTATGTATTGCTAATCAATAAATTTGTTAAGTAGTTTTGTTTTGATGTATTGGATTGAACAATGTAATTGTAATACCTTTTATGAAATAAAATTATTTTTTTTGAAATTTGTTTTTCATATTTAGATTTTAGATCTAAATTAAATTTATATATTACAAATAAATTTTACAAGAAAATACATATGTATTATATATTCAATTTGATGTAGGTATAAAATGATCACTACAATTATGTGTTTCAAGAATTTGGGCACAATTATACCTAATTATCTAGAAATTATAAAATTAAATAAAAATTGTAATATATTAAAATTTTAAATTATTATAAAGAAATACATTAAAAACTTTAATAAAATATGAAAACAAATGGTAATGTTATATACATTTAATTGTGTCAATTATCAAATCATAAAAAAATTGTTAAACACAAAAATTTGGATTCAAAATCACATATCAAATTGTTTTTGATACAAGTTTCTGAAATTTGTGAAAAATTTAAAGAGTGTAATTAACTAGGTATATTTTAAGCATCTTTAAAGTTAACCCATTAACAAATAATGAGAAAAATGAATTAAAAATATTTTATTATTTGAAATCACACATTTAGGTTATATACTTTGTTTCTTAGGTTTAGCCTTTTAAATCATTCTAATAAGTCAAAAAGAAAATTGTTAATGTTTGTGATATTGTTCTAAATTATAGTGATATTGATAAATTAAAATTACTTTTGTTTTTGTGAAAAAAATAATATCTTGATAAATTAAAAAAAATTAAAGATTAGTATTTTTTTATTGACCAATTAGTATCAAAATCATTTTTTTGGTTGGTGTATGAACATTAAGTTTATAATTTTTTTGATTTACTTAAATTAGAAGAGTAATAATAATAAATTTGTACCATGCAAAGACAAAAAAACGTCTTCATCCCGATTTGGTTGAGCCGTACAAGTTGGGGAAGAAAAGTCTCTAGCCCGGACTTGACCAAATATTCAGCTCTAGGTTATAATATCTACTTATGCACCTATACATACAAATAAAAATACAACAAGAATAATATTTTTTTTAAATATTGAGATTTACATATATGTAATGAAGAATAACTCAATTTCTAAAATAATTAGTAATAATAGATAATGAAGCTATTGTCAATTACTCATTAAATGTATAACTTGTGATGGTAAATATTCTACTAAAGATGTTAATATCAGTGATAATCTATATAGAAAATAAGGGTTTGTTGGTGTGTCGCATCTATCAACAATTGTACACTAACACTGCCTCCTCCATGCGGGGACAAATCTATGTAGGCGCTCGGGTGGGCTGAAGCCCAACCCGAAAAAAAAAAAATTTACAGTAGAAATATGACATTACCCTTAATTTCTTAAAAGAATTTAATAAAAATCATTGTTTTTTTATCTAATCATTAAAAAATGGTAAAACTTTACTTTTATATACTTATTTTTTTCAAAATTTTCTCGTTATTAATTTAAGCCCACCCATCATTTTTTTTCAAGTCCACTCCAGTTCAAAATCCTGGGTCCATCCCTGCCTCCATGTCCCAATCATTATTCTCTATGTATGCACTAACACCTCCTCCTCCATGTCCCAATCATTATTATTCTATATGTATGTTTGCAATCTTCTAAATGTGTAATTTATATAACATTTATTTGTAACTCCTTTTATTCTCAAATTTGTGTTTGTAGACGTGGTTAATGTTTTTAGGGTTAGTATCAACCTCTTATTGCCGCTATGCTAGAATATATGATTTTTTTTCGATTCTATCTAGAAGCACTTTGATTTTAAGTGGGGTACCATGGTTGTGTGTGTCATTTTAGTTCTATTTTAATTACCCAAAAAAAAGAAATTAAGAGTTTTAGTGATGTGCCGCCTTTATCACCGTATCCTACCCCACTGTTGTATAGCACAACGCCTCCTTTAGCATTACCCAAACTATTATTCTTATATGATATTTTTTATCTCCTTTTATTATAAAGTTTTTGTTTTTATATGTGATTAATTTTTTAAGCTTAAGATTTATCATGGTTCTTACTCAATCCTTATATGAAACTAGGTAAACCAAATTTTCCTTGAATCATATCTATTTTAAATATTGCAAAACTAACCAATAAAGTTGTAACAGGTAATTTTATTTTGATGTATAAGATTGAATAATGTCATTGTAATACCTTTTATGAAATAAAATAAATTTAATTAAATATGTTTTTTCTATTTAGATATTATATCTAAATCAAATTTATGATATTACAAATAAATTTTATAAGAAAATACTTATATATTATATACTCAATTTAATGTAGGTTTAAAATGATTACTACAATTATGTATTTCATTAATTTGGGAACAAATATACCAAATTATCTTGAAATTATAAAATTATATAAGAATTGTAATATATTGAAAATTTAAATTATTATAAAAAAAGAAATTTAAAACTATTAAAAAAATGGAAAAAATAGTGATAATATATATTAATTGTTTTTATTATCCAATGAGAGAAAAATTGTTAAACAAGCAAATTTGGATTGAAAATCAAATATTAAATTATTTATAATTGATAATTGTATCAATTAAATTCTAAAATTTGTGAAAAAATGTAAAGAGGGTAACTAATTATGTATAATTTTAAGCCTTTCTAAACTTAATCCATTAACAAATAATGAGAAAATTGAAATAAAAATATTTTATCATTTGAAATCACATATTTAGGATATATACTTTGTTTTTTAGGTTTAGCCATTCAAATAATTTTAATGAGACAAAAAGAAAATGGTTGATATTTGTGATATTGTTCTAAATTATAGGGATATTAATAAATTAAAATGACTTTTTTTGTGAAAAAGGAAAAGGAGTTGATAAATTATTAAAAAAAACATTTTAAACTTACTAATTTTTTATTGACATGAAAGTAGAAAAAAAAATTCGATGATAAATTCGAAAAAATCATTAAGTTTTAAAATTTGTGTCGTATCTTCTGCACGAATTGGTCAAGCCGTACAAGAACAGGGAAGAAAAGTCTCAAGCACGAATGGATGAGACTTGATCAAATGTTAATCTCTAGTTGACAATATCTACTTATGTATCTACACATCCAAATTAAAATACGACTAGAATAATATTTTGTAATCAAATATTGAGATTTACATCTATGTAACGAAGAATAACAAAATTTAAAAAATAACTAATAATTTTAAATATTGAAGGTATAATCAATTTATCACTAAATGTAAGGTAAAAATTATTTTTTTTATTAGTGTTGGGGTGTATACTTGAATTAATATATTCGGAAAATATTAATTAAATTCTTGAAAGTAAATTACATAATGCATCAATTGTTAACCATATGTATAATCTTGTTGAAACAAATAATTTTTTTTTATGATGAACTTATTGTTAATATGCTCATTCTCAAACATCATTTACTATATTTTTTTTAGAAAGAAAAAAACCCTTAACATGATACAAACTATAATATTGAATCTTTGTTCGCTTAATGGTGTAAGATCATTTTTAACAAAGAAATTTTAACATATTGACAAGATATTCTAAAATGTAATTATAATCAAACAAAAACCATCTAAGATGGTAGTTATAAATATATTCTCTTCATGAGTATTAAATTATTTGAATCTTAATTGTGCAATCTCATTATTTTAGATATCCCATTTTATATTCAATCTTTCATTAGAATGAACATCTAACAACATGAAAATGTTTAATCTAATTAAAAAATCAATATAAACTAAATAAATTATGAAAGAATAAACAATAAACATATTGATAATTTAAAATGACGATAAAAAATTAATAATAATAAGATTAAAAATTGTTTGAAATGTAATTATCATTAAACTAGAACCACCAAATAGGTATGTTATCTTAGTCTTAGACCTAATAGAATTTTAGCATATCTAAAGTTCTCAAATCAACTAAACCGTTCAAAATGAATCGAAAGCGTTAAAAAATAAATTGAATATAAAATCAAGTTATCATATCGTATTCATTATATTTTTCTTTTTATCAATCCGATCACAATTTTCTGATGGTCAATTCAATGTCATTGGAAACACTCAAATCGACCAATTGTTTAAATAAGACTAGAACGAAAATTGAACCTTAAAACAACATTAATAAGTAATGTATTATAAATATAAGTTACAATACATATTACATAAAAAATGATAGAACACTATGAATGTTGTAATGACTTATTTGTAAACTATCAAAAAAATATTCACTATTATTAATAGTAGTAGACAAATTTAATTTTAATGGTTGATTGACCCTTAGTGTGAGTTTTAGTTATAAAAAATTTGAGTACAATTCATTTATGTTTTAAATAACACATTTTTTTAATTTAGTGAATCTTATAATTATAAGATTATTTATATAAATATAATATACCCTTATTTATAAATGTTCTTTTACAAATTATACTAGTAAACTTTATTAATGACATTATCGATATATTATATGTATGATTTATAAATTGTGTTATAGGACCTTATTCATAATCATATTTGTTCATATAAATCACAATAACTACTTTGTTATTAATTTATATAATATATTAATTTATTTCATAAATCATAACGATCTTCTAACTGTTTAAACTGGATCGATTAATTGAAATAACAGGGGTTATGAGGTTAGGGGTTATGAGGTTACTAAAGTTATCGATAGGAACAAAAACAACTATTGAGATGGTCATTCTGAAGGAGAATGCATACTTCAAAGTTATGTTGTGTCTTGTAGATAATGTCATTATCAAGGTCTCAAAAAAACTCTATTACAAATGGGACATCATAAAGTATGCAAGTAAAAATTGAGATTTATTGAATATACTTGAATATTTGGGTTAATAAAGAAGTTTTAAAGTTGTCTTGGTGAAAACTCTAGATATAGAAGATATACGATAAAACTTATGGGTCATCCGATATTGATGAATACATTTAGACTATATAACATTGACTAATGCAATCGGGTCATCTCTAACATTGTGTAATGCATATGGATTATCTTGCATTGAATAATGCATCTGTGTCATCTAACATTGACTAATATATCTAAGCCATCTCTAGCATTGACTAATACATTCGGTCCATATTTGATATTATCCAATGAATTTAGGCCATCCGACATTGACGAATTCATATGGGTCATCCGGTATTAACTAATGCATTTTGGCCATATATGACATTGAGTAATGCATTTTCATTGACTTATGTATATAGGCAATCTGACATTGACTAATACAACTAAGTCATCTCTAGTATTGAGTAATGCATATAGTTCATCTTGGTATTGACTAGTGTATCTGGGAATCTAGGATTGACTATCACATTTGGGCCATCTTTAAAATTGACTAATGAAATTGGGTCATCTCTAACATTGACGAATGAATTTTGGCCATCCGACATTGACTAATGGATTTGGGCCATCCAACATTGACGTATGTATCTAAGCCATTTGACATTGACAAGTGTATTTGGGCTATTCGACATCGATGAGTGCATATGGGTCATCCGTCATTGTCGAGTGCAATTGGCTCATCTATCATCGACGAGTTCATTTGGGTCATCTAACATTGACGAGTGCATCTGGGTCATCCGAAATTCGCGAGTGCATCTGGGCCATCTAACATCGACAAATTCATTTGGGCCATCCGAAATCGACGAATGCATCTGGGCCATTCGACATTGACAAATGCATATGTTAAGTTATCTTAGGGCAACTCTAGATCAGAGACGAGACATACATTGATTAATACATTTGGGGAAGATTTGTTGAGTTATCTTGAGTTGGTGATGTAAGAAAATAAAATATTGAACAAAAGGAAATTATATATTTTTGGTGTAATCTTGATTTAAGAAAATAAGATTAACACAAAAGAAAAATTATTCTACACAGAATAAAATTTATTAAATTTCATAAAAATGTTTTGTCTTATTTTAAAGTTTTCAATAATACGAGATAAATTTTTAAATATATTTTAAATGGGAGATTAATGATAGGGGTGCGGAAAATTTGTAGAAAACGGGGTGACGAATGATATGTCAATGCACATGTCACATTACAAATAGGGCGCGTATAAATTTCTCTCTTTAGTTTTAAATTTTGCACATCACCAAAAGCATTTAATAATATCTATCTCTTCAATAATTTATTATTTATAAAAATTATTTAATAATTTCACTATCTTTAAATTTTTATTATAAAATTATTATAAATATTTACTTTATTTGAAATTGAATTATTATGAGATAATTTATTAATTACTACTACATACTAATAAATAAATAGAACTCAAATTACTAATATTCACCCTACATAAAAATAAAAAATAAAATGATATATTAAGTTCAAATATAATGTACTAGTTGAATTGAATTTTTTAATAAATCTTATAAGAAGATGAAAAAAATGTAGAAGAGACTTTTAAAGAGAGGTAAGATAGAGAAATTTTAAAATGAAAAATAATAGTTTAGTGATATATATATATATATATATATTTAATTTTTATTATATATATATATATATAGATAATTTAATATATATTTTTAAAATATATATTTATATATTTTATTAATTTGATTAATTCATTCTCCTTATTAATACTCATTTTAAAAATATATATTTATATATTTTATAAATTTGACTTATTCATTATCTTTATTATTACTCATTTTATTTAAGTGGTCTATAGGTTTGTTTTCACACTAAAAATTGTGTTTTATTATTGGCTTTGACTTTTGATTATTTGGTTGATTTTGAGAAAATATAAATATGACACTAAATTTTGAAATCATATTATGTATTATTAATTTAGATTATTTACTTTTATTAATTATTGATTTAAATATTCAAAAATTTATAGTTCATTTAAATACTTAATTATTTAAAAAAGAAATTATTGAGAAAAATTAAACTTAAGAATATATATACCATTTAATAAAATTTATTTATTAAGAATTAAACAACTAATAGAATAATATTATAAGTTTAAATAGGTGATAATTTGTTTAGGCATATATTATATATATAAATAATTGAAAATTTTATATATATTTAATATTTTGTATATATAACTTGTGTGTACTAGTAGTAAGAATAATAATTATTAAAGTTACTATAACAAACATTAAAAAATAAGTAACTAATAAATAATTAATTTTTTTCATATTGAATAATTAATAAATAATTTATAAAATTGGACAAAATAAATATATTATATACCTACATCTAATATATTTATTATAAAAAGACACAAGCCTCAAAACCCTCACATCAATTTTGCTCTAATTATTTTTTTTCTCTCTTAGGTCTTCTTTTTCTCTTATTATGCCTAGCAATTTCCGATTTATCAAAATTTTACATTATTAATTTGATATCAAAGTCATGTAAATATTAAAATATCATTTAAATTAAACTACTTACAATGTTAATGTCGGTGATAGTCTATATAGAAACTAAGGGGTTTGGTGTTGTGTCGCATCTATCACTGTACCCAACACTATATAGGTATACAACACCACCTCCTTCTTCATTCCCCATATGTATGCTTGTAATATACTAAAAAGTGTAATTTATATGGCATATTTTGTATCTCCTTTTATTCTCAAGTTTGTGTTTTTAGATGTGGCTAATTTTTGGAGCTTGGATTTATCATTGTTCTTACTCATCCTTATCTTCATCCTTATCTGAAATGAGTAAAACCATATTTTCTTTGATTTTTAGATCTCTTTTAAGTCTTGCAAAGCTAACCAATAAAATTGTAAAAGTATTTTTGTTTTTATGTATAGAATTGAACAATGTAATTGTTATAATTTTTATGAAATAAAATAAAATTTATTTTTTCTATTTAAATATTAGATCTAAATTAAATTTATGATATTACAAATAAATCATACAATAATATATATATATATATATATTTAATTTTATGTAAGTATATAATGATCACTATAATTATGTGTTTCATGAATTTGGACACGAATATACCAAGTACTCTTGAAATAATAAAATTATATAAAAAAATTAATTATTATAAAAAAATAAATTTAAAACACTTATATGGAAACACCGTGGTGATATTATATATTTAATTGTGTCTATTATAAAATCATAAAAAAAATTGTTATAGATAAAAAAATGTGAGTTCGGGGAGTTCAAACCCTCAACCCGTCTATTCACTGTCCTTGGAACCAAGCCTTCCCACCAAGTCTCCTCAAAAGTCGGTTGAACCTCTCTTTTGAACCATTCCTAAACCCAAATTAATTTATGTCCGATTCTTTTGGATATTTTAATTATTTATTAAATTATATATTTTAAACACCTCAAACGATTTTCTAAAATCTAGAAAAAATAGAAAATGGTTCAAAATATTTTTCTAAACAATATTTGAAATTATTTCAATTTTAAGATTCATTTAAAATATTTTCTCTATTCATACAATAATTTTGAGCACATAAGTTGAGTATTATGACACAAAAGAATAACGAACAAAACTCCAACGTTTTTTATATTATATTTGACCATTTTAATATCAAACTTTGGAATAATTACAGATTTTACTCATTTTGTCCTCTCAATTGACGTATATGACATTATATAATTTTTCTAGTCTTATATTTAATAATTGATATCCTAAACGAGCGCGTCTTGCAAAATTTTCATAGTACAAGGTCATTATAACTGACTCCATCATGTTTACCCATAGAATTGAACATTTACACCTACTTGATTGTTTAAAAATAGATAATGACGGTTGTGTGAGTGACAGTGCTTAGACTATTTCATACACGTATCTCAAAAACAAATTTAAAATGTTTTTTTAAAAGACTTTTTCCTTTCTTAATTTTTCAAAAAGTAAATTAGGTGGCAACTCTTACATAGTTAAGTTTTTCTAGGTCTACTGATAAGATAAAAAATTTGGAAAAATTTTGAGAAATTTTTTGGAAAACAACCGATCAGATAAATGAACCGGTTAAGAAGCTCAACCGGTCAAACTATCAAACCGACCAAAAACATGACCGCTCAAAGAAGGCCGAAAATACCAGACAGCCGGTCATTCAGAAGGCAAAGCAATAACCGGAAGTCATCCGGTTAAGTCAAATGACCGACCAGCATAAGAAGATACTTTGGGTATATGTTGAGAATGATACCAAAGGAACAGTCTGAACATTTCTATATTCATACAAGTCTGAGAAAAGTCTGCAGGCTGCATAAGACAGTCCTACAAGATCTTTCCACTTCAGGATAAATCAGAAAGGCAATCTTCCAAGTACAGACAACTGTCTAACCGACAGTTACCACATTGAGTAAAAGACAAACCTAGCCGATTTGTCCTACATACTGGAAGAACAGACTGCCAACTCTGTGAGGTTGACCGCCAGGTCTGAAAAGTTGACCGCTAAGTCTGAATCACTGAACCTCTGCTCAGCCAATCAAATTCAAGGAAGTAAAATATGACCGTTGGCATATTTCACCTATAAAAGGAGCAGCTGAAGAAGAATAAATGTGGGACACAGTGAACAATTAATTTACAAGTGATAAGATTGTGTTCTCTCTCTAGAAAAGGCCTAAGTGCTAAAGTTGAAGTGTGTATTTACAATTTCGGTGTAAATTGTACGGGTGTTATCGAGCAGGAAATAAGTCTCGATCGGATTGTATTTGTATTCCTTAGTGAATATCCTTCTCGCGGTTTCGAGAGGAAGGGGTGACGTATGAGTTTTATCTCCGAACATCCATAAAAACTTGTCTTGTTATTTACTTTCCGCGTGATTTACTTTATAACCGAGCTGTACTAACCGACCTACACCATTTTGACCGACTCTACACTATCTAAACCGAATCACCAAGTTACAAAAACCGACCCATCAATTTCCAACCTGTCCTATTCAAAACCGGCTCTGCCTATCCTGTGAGTGTGCTGCTTCAACCTGAAACAAACCACTTCCGCGCTTGAACCTGGTTCAAGGGTTTGTGACTGTTTGTGTAGTATTGAAACCCCAGTGTTAATCTCTAACAGGATTAATCACCACCCTTTGAGTGAGACGCGCTGACCGGCCCAACCCCGGTCCTCCAGCCGCAACCTAGATCCTAACAATTGGTAATGTACTCTTAGTTGAAAACCTACGTTTTAACCTACTAAGTATTAGTCAAATGTGTGATGCTGGATACACGGTAGAATTTCTTAAACATGCATGCTTAGTTAAGAACTCTCAAGGTATTATACTGCTAACCGGAAATAGGCTAGGGAATATTTACAAGGTAGACTGGAAAACTAAGATAGAATATCCTGTATGCATGATAGCTAAGACTGATCAAACCTGGTTGTGGCATAAAAGGCTAAACCATCTGAATATGAAAACCCTAAACTATATTCGCGGTAAAAAGTTAGTCGACGGAATTCCTGACATAGTATTTAACAAGGACAAGGTTTGTTCAGCATGTCAAATGGGTAAATAAACTAGGTCAACCTTTAAGAGTAAAGGACACATTCAATCTAACCGATGTGTAGATCTTCTTCACATGGATTTATTTGGACCGATTCAGGTCATTAGCCTAGGAGGTATGCTTTACACCATGGTAGTTATTGATGATTACTCTAGATTTACATGGGTAATATTTCTACCATCCAAACGTGACACCGCATAAAATTTGATCACACTGCTTAAACGTTTGCAAAATGAAAAATCAACTCGCAGTATTAGAAGTGATAGAGGTACCGAATTCACCAATAGTACTTTAACCGCATTTCTTGATGAATCCAGTATTAGACACGAGTTGTCTAGTGCTAGGACTCCTCAACAAAATGGCCTGGCCGAGAGAAGAAACCGGACTCTCAAGGAAGCCGTACGGTCCATGATAGCCGATTCGGGCATTGCTCAAAAATTATGGGCTAAAGCTATCAATACTGCATGTTATACACAAAACCGGTCCTTAATTAACAAATTTCATAACAAAACACCGTATGAGGTATATTTTAATAGGGTTCCCAACCTTAAGTACCTTAAGATTTTCGGATGTAAATGCTATATTCATATAAATGGTAAAACCTATCTGTCTGCTTTTGATGCAAAAACCGATACTGGGATCATGTTAGGTTACTCAGCAGTGAGTAAGGCATATAGAGTGTATAACAATAGAACCTTAACCGTGGAGGAATCACTTCATGTTATTTTCGATGAATCGGTTGAAAGTAATATTGCATCATGCTTTGATCTACACAACAGATTGGAAAATAACAATATCCATTCTGATAGTGAAGATGAGATTCCGGTTTTCAGGCGGTTTGTCCATGACCAGATGGGTAATGCTGAAACCCAGCCGGATCAAGCTGTCCCACGACAGGATATGACACTTCGGTTCAAACCGAGGAAATCGGTCGGTCTGACAATCCTGTTTAGCCTACCGATATGTGTAGCCTTGATCAAGCAAACGGTAATTTGGTAGACATCCCTGAACCGAATTTCAAAAGGAACACTAAACATCCTCCTGAGTAGATTATAGGTGACCCTTCAGAACCCGTTCGAACTAGGCGTCAAATTCTGGAGGAATACTTTAATTCCGCCTTTATATCCCAGATTGAGCCGAAAAGAGTAGATGAAGCATTGTCAGATCCGGATTGGATCTTGGGAATGCAAGAAGAGCTAAACCAATCGAGAGCAATAAAGTCTGGTACCTAGTCCCTAGACCAAAAGACCAACCGGTCATAGGAACAAGATGTGTATTTAGAAATAAGCTCAATGAAGACGGTTTGGTCACGAGGAACAAAGCTAGATTAGTGGCACAAGGTTACAAACAGGAAGAAGGCATTGATTTTGAAGAATCATTCTCCCCTGTAGCTAGGATTGAAGCTATTAGGATTTTTCTAGCCTTTGCTGCATTCAAAAACTTTAAGGTTTTCCAAATGGATGTTAAAAGTGCATTTTTGAATGGTGACCTACGTGAAGAGGTGTATGTTGAACAACCACCCAGTTTCAAAAATGTTGAACTACCCAACCATGTCTACCGGTTAAACAAAGTTTTATACGGTCTAAAGCAAGCACCTAGAGCCTGGTATGACACACTAACCGCATTTTTGTTAAAACATGATTTCACCATCGGTTCGGTGGATAAAACGTTATTTAAGTTTGAGAAGAAGGAACATATCATACTTGTTCAAATCTATGTAGATGATATCATCTTCGGTTCAACCGATCCTAAGTTATGTGATAAATTCTCAACCTTGATGATTAACAAGTTTGAAATGAGTATGATGGGAGAATTAAGTTTCTTCCTAGATCTTCAGGTTAAACAACTCGAAGAAGGAACTTTCATCAGTCAACCTAAGTACACTAAAGAACTGTTAAAGAAATTTGGGATGGATACATGCTCCTCAGCGGCTACTCCAATGAGCTCATCGGTCAAATTGGACAAAGATGATGAGGGTCAATCAGTAGACCTGACCGCTTACTGGGGCATCATCGGTTCTCTTCTATACCTGACAGTAAGTAGACCGGATATTCTATTTGCAGTCGGTGTGTGTGGAAGATTTCAAGCCAATCCAAAACAATCCCACTACACAGCCGCAAAGCGAATATTGAAATACCTAAAGGGAACACCTAACGTCGGCCTGTGGTATCCAAAGGATTCATCTTTTAACCTAACGAGTTATTCAGATGCAGACTATGCAGGTTGCAAAATTGATAGAAAAAGCACCAGCGGAACATGCCAATTCCTAGGTGACCGGCTTGTTTCATGGCATAGCAAGAAACAGACATCGGTGGCCACATCAACCTAGAAGCTGAATACTTGGCGGCCGGAAGCTGTTGTTCACAACTTCTTTGGATCCAACAATAACTGAAGGACTTCGGTGTCACAGCCGAAGAGTCTGCGATCTTTTGTGATAACACAAGTGCCATAGCAATCACCTACAATTCGGTTCTACACTCTAGAACCAAGCACATTGACATAAGGCACCACTTCATTCGGGAACATGTCATGCTCAAGTATATCCGGTTGAAATACGTACCAACAGATCAACAAGTAGCCGATATCTTCACCAAGCCTCTATAGGAAGCTAAGTTCTATCAATTCAGATTTACACTCGGTTTAACCGACATTAGTCAGATCATCCCTAAGGATGCTTAAAAGGGAAAACGGTTCGGACATACAAAACCGGTAGTTACTTCTAAAATGTCGGATTTCAAATCTTCCAAGGTATTTATGGAAGAACCGCCTGGTCTATCAGTAAGAGTAAACCGACCGGTTACATAGTGCATGCACCAAATAACCGCATCGGGACGAACAACTGATAACTGGCCGGTTCGAAAATAGTTTATCTTAGATTATTTGATCTTCGAACAAAAGTGGAATAATTATCTGTGTTTAAACTTATCAGTTCTGAAACATTGCCTTTTCAAAGTAAAAATGGTCGCACCTAAAAAGACGTGAAGATTTGATATCCTTCATGGTCCAGGTCTATGACCAACATCCTAGGCTGTAGACATGCTTATTTCATGCAAAATCTTTATCCTATGCTTAATAGACATCATCACCTGTGATACCTGGATAATAGGCTCCTCTCTCCACTAGTATATAAGTTGAACAAACCTTAAACAAAACAATCACAAATTGTTTAACTCTTCCTCTCACTAAGACAAAATGTCTCAGTTTCAAAACATCCTTCAAGTGGATTTCATCTCTGCTCAAAGCACTGAGCACTATGAGGTCTTCAAGATGATCAAGTCACTTGAAGATACTGGTCTCCAAAACTTTCTAGATGAAAAACATGTCATCTATTCTGAGTCTGTCCTGGAGTTCTTTTATAACGCCAGGGTTTTTCGTGGAACTCCTCACTTTGACACTCACATCCAGTCAAAGGTAGGAGGAATCGTATTTGACTTTACCGAAAATGACTTTGCCAGATGCTTTAACTTACCAAAGCAGGGGCTAACCGATCTCAACATACCGGCCGAACTAAAAGCCGAGATATCCTTAGCCTTTGCCCGGTCAAGCCATCTAATGGATGACCACGGTGCTAAGTCACTATTGAAAGCTGAATACCAGCTTCTCAATGATATAATCGGTCGAGGCATCCTGGGAAGGGATGTGACCAACACATACTGCATCGTTGCCTTCAACATGATGGCTGCTATAACTACTGGCACACCAGTCAATTGGTCGAGGGTACTGTTCGACGTCCTACTCTGGATGATTGGCGTTCAAACAGTCGGCCTCGTTCCTCAAATGAGCTGTCTGCTTCTGGAGTTTGGAGTTCCAACATGCCCGGGGGAAGGGCTGAACCAAGCCCAAGTACTTACCAAGGAAATTACTGACTCTTTCTATGAGCGGTTTGAGAAGGCGTGGAAGAGGAGGAACCGTCACATCCACTCCAACGGTCACACCAACTCAAGCGGATATTAGGTCATTCCCTCCTACACCCGGTCATTTTGCTGCACGCACCGGGTGTATCTTTGTTCTACTTCCTTATGATCATTTCAGTTTCATCTATGTTCTCTTCGGTTTAGTCTAAGTTATCTTCGGTTTCAATCGGTTACTTTTCAGTGTGTTGTTGCATCAGTCATTAATGAAAAAGTAACATTTAATTAATGAGGCAACCTCCAACTACATGAGTAATTACTACCCAACTAACTTGGTTATTTTTCAACTAAATCCTACCTCGAGCTCCGTAATCAGTCAAAAACAACCTCTTCCCAACACACTTTGGAAACATAAATATTCTCTTCTCCAATAAGACAGAACTGACATTCAATGTTAATGTTTTCCCTCCAAAACCTGATCTATATAAAGAGACCTTTTCTAATCAAGTTAACACATCTCAAATCATAAATCTCTTGTACTCCTTCTCTCTCTACTAGCAAAGTTTGAATCATGCCTAGCCGAACTCTACCAAACTTCCTAAGCATTGATTTTGACTCATGCCTTGAAATTAATGATCATGAAACAAAGGAGTTGTTGTTTAAGTCTCTCATCGACACCGGCCTTCGAACTTTTCTCGAAGAATCCGGCCCTATACTCCTTGAGGATGTCGAAACCTTCTTTAGAAGTGCTTGCGTCAGAGTAAACTATATTGTCTCCACGGTGAGAGACCATACCTTATGGCTGGATGAAGCCGAATTTGCTCAGATGTTCAATCTACCCACTTAAGGGTTTCCGGACTTCCCACCCAGGGAAGGAAGTGCCGCGGTGTCTTACTCTTGGCTGTTCTCAGGAACCGGGAGGCCGGTGGAGAACAACGGACCAAAGACCTGTCTTCGGTTTCACATCCAGCTCCTACTTGAAATCATCAATCGCTCGTTAATCTGCCAATCCCTTAACCATCGGTACTCCAAAAAGGTGTATAACATGATGACCTACATCATGAGTTATGCCCCCATAAACTGGTCATCGGTCATTTTCAACAACCTGAAAACTATGGTGTTGACCAAAAGAGGCCTCGGTTACGCTCCTCATATCAGTCGACTCATACTCAAGTATCGTCCAGAATTTGGACCAGGTGCACCGGCATCCCTCTCAAACATTCTTGATGTGGATGAGGTAGAGGATAAGTTCTCTAGGATGGTTATTGCCTAGGCCATATTCCTTTTTATCTCTTTTGTATTCCTTCCTTTCTGTATTTCCAAACCGATCTATATATCGGTTTCTATCTTGTACCTTCATTCAATGAAACTCTATTTCAGTCTAAATAACAGGGTCCAAATAACAATCATAATATCCATCTAAGTAACCGGTTAGTATTATCAAGTAACTTCGTTTTCATCGAAATATCCGGTCAATATTAAAGAAACCGCGTCTTCGCAGTTATGCACGGTATCAAGAAGAACCGCTTAATCAAAAGTTGTAAATAATTCAGAACACTCATCTAAATAACCGGTTAAATCGATAGACAAACCTGTGTTCGTAGAATTTTTCGGTGAAGATCAAAACACCGCATCATTGCGGTTCACAAACCACTTCATAATACGGTTTCAAAAAGGGGATTGCGTCATCAAAACCGAAATCGAAATTTTTGAGGGAAATTTCGCGCCCAAAAACTCCCGCTCATAAATCCCGCCCTTGACTTCCCGCCTCTGATTTGGCGCCCTTAGATTCCCGCCTCTTTGATTCCCACCAATTGATTGCCGCCTCTTTGATTACCGCCCTTAGATTCCCGCCCATTGATTGTCGCCTTTTGGCTTGGAGGGAAAAATCCCGCCAAAAGTTGATGGGACGGTTGGGCTTCCAGACCGCGCCTATAAAAAAGGTCCTTGGCCATTTCATTTTAATCTTACGCAAAACAACTTTCTCTCTCTAAGCTATCAAACTTTCTCACAACGGTTATTCTCTTGTTCTCTCAAACTCTCTCAATCATCAACAATGGGTCGTGCTTCGGCTTTATTCAAACATATCATTCAGGTGGATTTTGAGGAGATCCGACTAAACGGTTCGGTTCCGGCAAAGGAAGTTCTTAGCCGGATTTCCGAAGCCGGATTCGAATACTTTCTAGGCGGTCCTTTTGTTCTCTACAGGGAAGCGGTTGAAGAATTCTTCAAAACCGCATCTCTCTCTAGAGACAAAATAACCGCAACTGTTGGCGGCAAGCAATTCGATATAACCGAAGAGTCGGTTACGGAAATCCTACGTCTTCCTACAGATGGCCGCAACGCTTCGATGGAACTAGACCCAACAACATTCGAGGCGGCTTGCCAAATTCTCTCGGCAACCGGGGATCCGGTAAAGGTATCCGGTAAGAAGTCATCACTACGACCGGAATATATACCGCTCTATGACATCTTCACTAAGTCGGTTCAAGCGAGAGGTGGAAATTTCGACAACCTCACCAAGGCCAAAATCGAGATGCTTATCGGCTTACTGGACGGTATGAACGTTAACTGGGCAAAAGAGATTTTCTGCAATCTACAAGACATGGTGAAACCGGATTCCGCCCGGTCATGGGGATACGCCATCCCTCTTGGGAAGATCATGCTCCACCACATCATCAACACGGGTCCTGGTGTTCTTCTTTCATCGAGCAAGATAATAAGATCCCGCCATTTTTTGGAGAAGAAGCAGTCGGCCCCCGGTTCTACAGGTGGCCATAGGAAGAAATCTATCGCCAAGACACCAGCTACGGTAAAAGACAAGTCCAGAAGCAAGGGTAAAGAACCAATAGTATTCACGGAACCGCGCTCAGAAATTCAAGATGAGGAAGACTCGGCTTCTACGTCTGACCGAACCGGTTTGCAGAAAACCGATGACAATCCATCCGATAAAGAAGAAGAACCGATTGAGGAGGAACAATCGGCTACAAGTCTTGACAATGCCGGTGCGGCCGCAAGCCTTGAAAACACCGATGCCGGTGCAGACGGCCGTGGGGAGGAAGAGGTTCCCGTTGATAACGACCGAAAGATAGCCGAGAACATTGTCCGCAAAATCTTGGCAGGAATTCATCTGCAAGCTCAAAAGGCAGCACAAGCATACGATGAGTGGTTCCTGATCTGGTGCAATAAATTCTTCAAACATGTGCTACCGGACCTAACCACCGGACAAAGATTTGAAAGAATTCTGGAGATAGAGGAAGACGTTATCCAGCTCACAAACGCCGAGGATCCCAACGAAGCCATGGACCGACACGCAATAGTGGAACCGCGTGCTCGGTTACAAAAACTAACCGCACATATACGAAAGCTTACAGAAAGGTATGTTGCGGGAACACCGAAGGCTAAGTTACAACTCCTGGTGTTGGATATGCTCGAGGTCAAGAAAGGAGAATTCATTGACGAGATAGAGCAGATTGAAGCGGTGCGCAGACATCGAGGTACATCGCACTCTCCGCGTCCTGAGACCGATGACAGTCAGAATCGAGGTGAAACGCCTCCTCTAGCAGATCCGGTCATAAACGAAACAGACGAAAGGACAGAGACTCCTTTCACCGGGCCACTTGAAGCCGGTCAACCTGGGGATTCAGAACCGGTTGTCACAGAAGAAAGAGTAAAGACTCTTATTCAAGAGTTTACCAACTCAAAGGTTCGACCGTGGAAGAGGAAAATCAAGAAAGCCGCACGCCAAACAATCTTGTTAGCCGAAAAAACGAGGGATGATCTTGTGAAGGCAGATGCCCGGATCTCAGAAATCGAAGCCGACTACTGGGACGACACTACTCTGCACAACGACATCTTAAGAGAACCGAAGACTTGGAAGAAAAGACCTCCAAGATGGTGGATGACATGGATCGGTTTCAAGAGAAAACCGAACAACAGCTCACAAAGGTCGATGAGGACCTAGGGCGGTCAAGCGCCGAAGTAAGTTTCGACACTTGACAGGGTCATAGATCTTGAAAAGAAGAATGCGAGTCTTGAGGAGCGCAACGACATGCTTGAAGACGACCTTAAGGCGGTTACCGAACAGGTGACTGAGCTGATAAATGCCAAGATTAATGCTGATAAAGCAGTTGAAGAGGCAAACGCTCGAGCGGCTAAGGATATTCAGGATGCGCTGGACGACGAAACGCGGAAAGCAAAGGAGGCACCGCGATTGTCTGAAGAGGAAATAGCCGTGCGCGAACAAAACATAGCGGCTAAAAATCCGGCACTTGCGAAGTCCATGGCAGCTCAAGCAGCCAAAGATGCAGAGCGGTTAAACGCACAAAAACAAAGGCTCGAAGGATATGCCAAGGCTCACAAGAAGACCAAGGCGGCTTCTTCCTCCTCGGTTCCGGCAACCCGGAAAAGGAAAACACCTTCAAGGAAGGTTTAGGTAACCAGGATGCTGGAAAGGATCACCGAGACAAATATAGAAACTCCACCGCACCCGGCTTCCCAATCTGAGGATGAAATCGAGGAGAATCTCGAGCCGCGATCTACAAGACAACGAGTTTCCTATGGGGTTCCAGTTAGCACGGTCGGTCAACCGCAAGCTGGAAGTTCATCTTCAAGACCGGCTCAACCGGATGAGGAACAACCAACCGATGACATGTTGAAAGACTTCCTGCCATCCGAATCAGAATAGGGGCTCTCTTTTCTTAATCTATGTGTATTTCGGTTTCTACATATATAATAATTTCCTTTTTCGGTTACTTATATATATATAAAGTTATTTTTTAAACCGGCCTACACTTGCAATCTTACATGGTTTTGATAATTTTAAATAAAATAATCAAAAAGGGAGAAATTGTTAGATAAAATTAGACCGGTTAATAGAACTTAACACAAATAAACCTTCTATTAGATAAAATTAGACCGGTTAATAGAACTTAACACAAATAAACCTTCCATGGAGGAACAAAGAACCGGACCAGTCAAAGTAACCAACCGGTTTGAGAAAATCAACCGATCAGATAAATGAACCGGTTAAGAAGCTCAATCGGTCAAACTATCAAACCGACCAGAAACATGACCGCTCAAAGAAGGCCGAAAACACCAGACAGCCGGTCATTCAGAAGGCAAAGCAATAACCGGAAGTCATCCGGTTAAGTCAAATGACCGACCAGCATAAGAAGATACTTTGGGTATATGTTGAGAATGATACCTAAGGAACAGACTGAACATTTTCATATTCATACAAGTCTGAGGAAAGTCTGCAGGCTGCAGAAGACAGTCCTACAAGATCTTTCTATTTCAGGATAAATCAGAAAGGCAATCTTCCAAGTACAGACAACTGTCTAACCGACAGTTACCACATTGAGTAAAAGACAAACCTAGCCGGTTTGTCCTACATACTGGAAGAACAGACTGCCAACTCTGTGAGGTTAACCGCCAAGTCTGAAAAGTTGACCGCCAGGTCTGAATCACTGAACCTCTGCTCAGCCAATCAAATTTAAGGAAGTAAAATATGACCGTTGGCATATTTCACCTATAAAAGGAGCAGCTAAAGAAGAGTAAATGTGGGACACAGTGAACAATTAATTTACAAGTGATAAGATTGTGTTCTCTCTCTAGAAAAGGCCTAAGTGCTAAAGTTGAAGTGTGTATTTACAATTTCGGTGTAAATTGTACGGTGTTATCGAGCAGGAAATAAGTCTCGATCGGATTGTTTTTGTATTCCTTAGTGAATATCCTTCTCGCGGTTTCGAGAGGAAGGGGTGACGTAGGAGTTTTATCTCCGAACATCCATAAAAACTTGTCTTGTTATTTACTTTCCGCCTGATTTACTTTATAACCGAGTTGTACTAACCGACCTACACCATTTTGACCGACTCTACACTATCTAAACCGAATCACCAAGTTACAAAAACCGACCCATCAATTTCCAAACCTGTCCTATTCAAAACCGGCTTTACCTATCCTGTGAGTGTGCTGCTTCAACCTGAAACAAACCGCGCTTGAACCTGGTTCAAGGGTTTGTGACAGTTTGTGTAGTATTGAAACCTCGGTGTTAATCTCTAACAGGATTAATCACCACCCTTTGAGTGAGACGCGCTGACCGGCCCAACCCCGGTCCTCTAGCCGCGACCTAGATCCTAACATCTACTATCTTAGAGAAGAGCTTAATCTGAGCAAGTTTTAGGGGAAATCGATTTATTCGACATTTTTGAAGTAAATTCAAGCATAACCTACCATTTTGGTTTCCCGTTCTTCTTATTATTCGAGAGTAAGGTATGAGGCTAATTTCGATACGAGTCGATTTATTGACATGGATGATTTTATATGTATACAAAAGTATACTAACTAAAGATAAAATAAGCTATATAAACAATTCTTGATGTTTATATTTCTCCAAAATAAATTAAAATTCTCACATGTGCCAACACTAACAAATTTCACAAATGGGAGTTGAAATTAAATGACACTATATTAAAATAACAATTAAGAAGCTACCTTTCCACCATATTTATGAATTAATAAACCCTAAAAATCATAACTTCGAACCACCACGACTTTTAATACATTTCATGTAGCAAATTAACACACCAACAAACCATAACAATGAATATAGTGTTGGATTTTTGACGAGTGTACTTGAACTAATAATAAATATAATATATAATTAAAGAATGTATGTTTTTTTTCAAGGGAGATGAAAGCACACACAATCAACTAGGAATAAAATTTTATCTTTTTAAATAAAAATATAGCACTTTTATCAATTTTGGGTGAAAAAAATTAATTCTTAACAAATTAATTCTTGATATAATGAATATTTTAAGTTCTCTGTAAGTCTCATTTTTGATATTATCTAAAGAATTTTTTATGGTAAATTTATGTTTTATTACTCATTTTGACCTGATGCAATTTGTTGATTTTGATATATATTTAAATGTGACAAAAAAAATTAAAAATCATATTTTGTATTATTCATTTAGGTCAATATTTATTCTTTATTTTTACATTTATTTATTATTGATTTAAAAAGTAATTAAAAATATATTAAAATAGGCACTAATTTAAAAAAAAATTTATTTTAGAAGAAATAAATTGAGAAAACATAATATATATCATTTATTAAAATTTATTTTATTATAAATTAAACAACTAATACAATACTATAATTATTTAAAAGAAATACTGAATAGACATTAAAATATATATATATATATATATATATTCACACCATCTCAATTAAATTTGTAGTTATATTTTTTATATATAATTTTTATGTACTATTAGAAATTTTATTTTCAAGTATTATTTTGTCATATTATTTAATATTAGTTGAAAAAATATGAAGTGTTTTAAGTAAGTACTTTTAATCACATAAAGAAAAATAATTAAATTGAAATCAATATAATCAGTTTTAAGAAGATAATTAATTAATGAAGTATTAATTTATTTTTAATACTTTTGTAAAAAATATTAAAATAAAAATAAACAATAATTATATATTATCAATAAAATATTTATATATATATATATATATATTTATTGACATAGATATATTTATATTCATAATACATCATTCGAAAAAATAAAAATTACTTTTATTACAAATAATAAATTTGAAACGTTTAAAACATAATTAATTTTAAATTTTTAATAAATAATTAATTTTAAATTATAATAATAAATTTTAAAAAATTAATAACTAATATATAATTAACTTTTAATTTTGACTAATCATGATAAAATTATTTGTTAGACAAAAGAAATATATTTTATACCTACTACTAATTTATTTAGAAAAAATGGAGATGTCTATAATTTATACCATGAGCTTAGGATTCATCAGGGTTCTTACTATCCTTAATATGAAATGAGGAAATGTGAGTTTTGCTTGAATTAAATATTTTCATGTTTTAAAAAAATAACCAATAACGATGTAAAATTAGTTTTGTTTTAATGTATATGATTCATGAATGTAATTATAATTATTGGATGGAATAACAATTAAATTGGTTGAAATGTGTTTTTGATGGTTAGTAATTAAAAATTAAATTTATGATATTACAAATAAATTTTATAAGAAGACACATATATCATACATTCAATGAGATTCAAGTGTAAAATAATCAGAGATTTATGAGGGACTACAATTATCATGTTATCTAGTATTAAATTTTATAAAAAGATGTTTCTATATAAAAAATGATATTCAAGTAAAATATTAAATTTTTAATTATTATAAAAAGATAAACTTAAAAGTTTTATAAAATATGAAAATAAAAAAGAATTTTGGTTTATATATTTAATTGTGTTCCGGGGAGGAGTCTAGACGCAGAATATAAATAATCATATGTCTCATCACCGACCAAACTTGAAAAAATAACCGCTTAAAGAAAACAAATCGGGTGAATTGTAATTGGTCAGTGAAAAGACTGAAATTTATAAAAAAATCAAATAGTAACTAATTACATATATTTCAATTATTTCTAAAGTTAACCCACAAACAAATACTGAGAAATAGAGTAAATATTTTTAATTTTATCATTTGAAATTACAAATTTAGGTTAGATAATTCCCTAAATTTATATTATAAAGATTAGACAAAAGGAAAATTGTTGATGTTTGTGATATTGTTTTAAATTATTTAGATATTGATAAATAAAAAATGACTAATTTTATAATTGTGAAAAATAATAATAAGTTGATAAATTAAAAAAATATTTTCAGTTTATTAATTGTTTAATTAATCCGCAACAATAAAATCATTTTATTTGTTAAAAAAATCTATAAAAATCTTTAAGTTTGTAATTTTTTTGATTGGCATACAAGACTGGGAAAGAGAATTCTCTCGCATTCCATGTTAGGTTAAATGATGTTTTTAATCAATAGATTGACATTTTGTAATGAAGAATAACTAAATTTCTTAAAGAATTAACAATATTACATAACTTCCTAGTGCTTCCTAAATGTACAAACTTATGAAGGTAAGCAAATGTTTTGTTATGAATTATCAATTACACAATTTCAATTACCATTTAGTAATAATGTTTTTAGTAATTAAACACTTTAGTTTTACATAAACTATACAAATATACTATGTTATTGAGTATTCAATCATTTGTACTCAATTGTGCAAGTTCATTTTTGTTAGGTGATCTCGTCTAAAATATCTTTGAAGGAGGATGTCCATTTACAACATGATCAAATTTAACTTTAAGAAGGATGTTCATTTACAACCTGAACAAATTTAACTAAGAAATAAGTTGTAATTTTTTACTTATATCTTATATTCTATAGAAAGTTTTGGTATAAGAAAATTCATAATTCTACCATAACTTGATTTTAGTATACCTTAATTTTTGTACGGTATCGTATTATATCGTAGATACCAAAAAAAAATATTTACTTAAAGAATAAAAAATTATTTAGTATGAGTACATAAATGTTAGACAAAAACTAAAATTTCTATCATAAAATAAAATATATTTTTTTTTGAGAATTCAACATTTGTATAGATTAGCAATGGTTAAAAACTAAATTTACTTACAAAAATTAGATAACATGAATAAACATAAGTATAGTCTTCAAGTTAGACTAAATTAGAGGGAATGGAGATCTAAAATGCTTTTGCATATGTAATTATTATTTTTTTAAATTGATATTACACTCCATGTTTAGGGTTACATGGAATTTTAATTTTAAAGGTATTCTTACTCTCTTTAGATATAGCTAATTTTTGGAGTTTATGATTTATCATGATTCATACTAATCTTTATCTAAAATAAGAAAAAGCAAATAAAGTTGACCAATAAAGTTGTAAAAGTATTTTGTTTTGATATATATTATTGAACAATGTAATTGCAATACCTTTTATTAAATACAATTAAATTTGTTTTTTTAGATATCAGATCTAAATCAAATTTATGATATTATAAATAAATTTTACAAGAAAATATATATATATTATATTCAATTTGATGTAGGTATAAAATGATCACTACAATTATGCGTATAATAAATTTGGGCTTGATTATATCAAATTCTTTTGAAATGATAAAATTATATAGAAATGGTAATATATTGAAAATTTAAATTATAAAGAAATGGTAATATATTGATAGAAAAAATTAAGTAAGTTAATTTTCAAACCGGCCATACATTACAAGTTTTGAATATTTATTCTAAATAATCAAAAAGGGAAAAATTGATAGAAAAATTAAGTAAGTTAATTTTTAAACGGGCCATACATTACGATTTTTAAATATTTATTCTAAATAATCAAAAAAGGAGAAATTGATAGAAAAATTAAGTAAGTTAATTTTCAGAACCGGCCAGAAAACTAAACTACTATTAACTCTTATGTGCAGGAACAGATCGACTCGTATAAACCGGCTGAGAAACATATAAAAGCAATCCGGCTCCAGATGATCAATCCATGATCAAGAGAAACCGGTCTCAACATACTTCAACATTCACAACAGAACGGCTAGCAAAGAAAAGTTTACATTCCAGCCGGATCACACTACGATAGAGTCAACCAGGAACTAAGAACTACAAAGATGACGTAATGTGACGAAATAGACGTGTCTTAGGAAAATAAAAGAAGATAAGATCCGGATCAGAAGCATGCGATAAAGACAATGATGAAACTGGTGCATGCCTGACACGTGTCCAAATCTGCAAGTCGGCTACGTCATCCATACCTGAGAGGTATATGCATGCTTTCCAAGTGTTAGGAAGTTGAAACATGCAATCAACCTCTCTGAACCGGTGTGACCCTGAACTGACCAATCCCACGGTGAGAGAAGAAAGTGACCGTTGGGATCTTTTTCACTATAAAAGGAAGACGAATCGACCTCATTAATCACGGTTCGAAATAGTTAAGAGAGAGAAATAAATCTCACGCGCGATCTAAAACTGTTGTTTCATTTACCGAAAGCTTTATTGTGTTGTGTTATCTGTATTACATCTAGAGAGAGTTGGTGTAACCGGCGAGTAGCGAGTTAGGCTCGACCGACAGTGTAATTGTTGTAATTTTGAAAGTTAGTGGAGATCCTTCTCATAATCTGAGAAGAAGGGGTGACGTAGGAGGGTTTGCTCTGAACATCCATAAAAAATCTTGTCTCGTGTCCTTTACTTACTTCTTGCTTATTTGACTCTAAAACCGAAATACATTAACCAAAACATAATCAAACTCCTTAATCAAAATCGGTCTATCCTTATATTACTCAAACCGATTTCTCATAAACCTCATCCAAGTTGCGTGCGTTGCTTCAAACTGAAACAGACATTTCCGCCCTTGAACCCGGTTAAAAAGTCTGTGACAGTTTGCGTAGTACTGAGAAAGGTTATAGTCTCTAACCGGACTATCACCAAATTGTGTTGTGTGTTGTAAGCGGCTACCCTTCCAGAAACCGGAAATACTCCGGTCCTCCAAGGGCGTCCCCGATCCTAACACACTACAATTATTTGTATAATGAATTTGGGCTTGATTATACCAAATTCTTTTGAAATGATAAAATTATATAGAAATGGTAATATATTGAAAATTTAAATTATAAAGAAATAAAGTTAAAAGTATTATAAAATATGAAAAAATGAGATATTATATATTTAATTGTGTCTATTATAAAATCAAAGAAAAACGGTTAAACAGGAAAATTTGGATTGAAAATGACATTTCAAATTATTTGTGTTTGATAATTGTATTAGAGAAATTCTAAAATTTTGACAAAATTTAAAGAAAGTAATAACTAGGTATATTTTAAGCATAGCTAAAGTTAACTCATTAACAAATATTGAGAAATGAATGTAAACATATTATATCCCTTTTTTTAATAAAGGAGAGCTATCGTGACACAACCATGATTCCCCTTTTAAACTCAAATCGTTTTCAGATGAAAATTGTTTATGTTTATCATATTGTTCTAAATTATAGGGATATTGATAAATAAAATAAGTTTTTTTTGAAAAATAATAATAAGTTATTAAATTTAAAAAAACAGTAAGCTTATCATTTCATTCGTTAATAAATCTGAAAAATATTAAATTTATAAATTTTTTAATTGACCTAAATTTGAAGAATAATAATAATTAATTTGTATCATGCCAAGACATAAAAAGTAATCATCAGAAATGGATCCACTCGTACAATATGTTTTTTAGGTTGGTATTGACCAATAGCCACTTATATTTTTCTTTTAAATATTGCATGCCTTTAAGAGAAAAAATTGTATTTTTGAATTATAAAGCTGATATTAAATTATAAATATTTATTAAAATTTAAAGTTAAAATAACCAATACTAACATATTTTTTCCTAAAATGATTCTATTCTAATTTTTAACTTCATTCTTTGTTATGTTTATCAAACCAGTCTTAAATGAGTATAATCGAAGTATAATTGAATTTAAATGTATTTAAAAACCGACTAAACTGAATTCATAATTAAGTTATATTTTAATTATAGTTTGATTTTGAATTACAAAATATTTTCAACTAAATTACCTATTTATTGAGTGCATCAACTCTTTTGATCTTTGGTTGAGTCATTTCAGCCCTTAAAAAATAAAAATTTATACACTTAAAAATATAAAAATGAAAAGTTCTTTATATACCCCTGTTTGGTTAGATATATAATACTATAGATATAAAATACTAATGTCTACAGTAAATTTTAGTTTATGTTTGGTCAATATTTCTATTTTATTTTTATATAAGCAGGTATTAAAATTTTTAAATTTTCCCTTTTTATTTTTATCCTACCCAGTAAAACATTTTCTTTCATTTTTAATCATTCATTTCATTTTTTTTTCTTTCTTCAAACATTTGGATCATTCTTCTTATTTGTAACCTAAGTTCTTATGACAACTTATCTTCTTGTCTTTTTCATCTTAAAGTGGAATAGAGTCGGCCCTGAGTTTTGGGCTACCCTAGGTGTTAAATTTTTGAAATTGAAAAAACAAAAATTGATTTTGTTGAGATTTCAACCTATAACCATATAAAAATCTGTTTTTAACAAATGGGCTGCCCTAGGGAGTGAGTTGCCCAAGCCCAAGAGCTTGACAGAATACCGAATGGCTAGTCCTGCGATGGATGGAGTTATTATCTTGGTGGAAATAATCTCATCTCAACTTTAAAAGGTAAACAAATTCTTTGGATTTTTTTACTTTTTTTGTCAATATTTAAAGTTTAAATATAATGATTGGTTTATAAGGGAATGTTTAAACAAGTTAAGAGAACAATGGCTTGTTTATGTAGGCAATAAGACCAGTCGTCTAGCTATTTTCAGGATAAGGTTGAACAATAATTTTGTTGTAATTATGTTATTGTATATTTAATTACAAAATTTTTATATGATGATTATTTTTTTATCGATTTAAATATATTTATTAATAAAATATAAAATAAGACAAGATAAATAATAAAATAATGTATATAAATACAAGTATGGAATAATCTTTTACTCTTTTTACTATTCTATTCAATAAAAAACAAAACATAAAATTATAAAACTTATATAATTTATACCTCTTTTATTCTTCCAACCAAATATTAATAATCTATATAATTTATACATCTTAATTCTACTATACAAATTATACCCCTTACAATTTATATAAATTTATATAATTTGTACCACGTAACAAACTAGGAGTAAGAATATTATTACATTTTTTAAGATAAAATATCACCGTTCTTACTCGTTCTTACTCATCCTCATCCGAAATGAGGAAAACCATATTTTCCTTGAATCAGGTCTCTTTTATGTATTGTAAAGTAAATCAATAAGGTTGTAGAAGTAGTTTTGTTTTGATGTATTGAATTGGACAATGTAATTTTAATACCTTTTATGAAATAAAATTAATTTTTTTAAATTTGTTTTTCCTGTTTAGATTTTAGATCGAAATTAAATTTATGATAATACAAATAAATTTTACAAGAAAATACATATGTATTATATATTCAATTTGATTTAGTTATAAAATGATCACTACAATTATATGTTTCATGAATTTGGGCACAATTATACCTAATTATCTAGAAATTATAAAATTATATAAAAATTGTAATATATTAAAATTTTAAATTATTATAAAGAAATACATTTAAAACTCTTATAAAATATGAAAACAAATGGTAATATTATATACATTTAATTGTGTCAATTATGAAATCATAAAAAAATTGTTAAACACAAAAATTTGGATTCAAAATCACATATCAAATTGTTTTTGATACAAGTTTCTGAAATTTGTGACAAAATTTAAAGAGTGTAATTAACTTGGTATATTTTAAGCATATTTAAAGTTAACCCATTAACAAATAATGAGAAAAATGAAGTAAAAATATTTTATTATTTGAAATCACACATTTAGGTATATACTTTGTTTCTTAGGTTTAGCCTTTTAAATCATTCTAATAAGTCAAAAAGAAAATTGTTAATGTTTGTGATATTGTTCTAAATTATAGTGATATTGATAAATTAAAATAAATATAGTGATATTTATAAATTAAAATTACTTTTGTTTTTGTGAAAAAAATAATATCTTGATAAAATAAAAATTAAAGATTAGTATTTTTTTATTGACCAATTAGTATCAAAATCATTTTTTTGGGTTGGTGTATGAACATTAAGTTTATAATTTTTTTGATTTACTTAAATTGGGAGAGTAATAATAATAAATTTGTACTATGCAAAGACAAAAAAATGTCTTCATCCCGATTAGGTCGAGCCGTACAAGTTGGGGAAGAAAAGTCTCTAGCCCGGACTTGACAAAATATTCAGCTCTAGGTTATAATATCTACTTATGCACCTATACATACAAATAAAAATACAACAAGAATAATTTTTTTTTTAAAAAATATTGAGATTTACATGTATGTAATGAAGAATAACTCAATTTTTAAAATAATTAGTAATAATAGATAATGAACATATTGTCAATTACTCATTAAATGTATAACTTGTGATGGTAAATATTCTACTAAAGATGTTAATGTCAGTGATAATCTATATAGAAAATAAGGGTTTGTTGGTGTGCCGCCTCTATCAACAATTGTACAATAACACTGCCTTCATCATGCAGGGACGAATCTATGTAGGGGCTCGGGTGGGCTGAAACTCAACCCGAATTTTTTTTTTTTTTTACATTAGAAATATGACATTACCCTAAATTTTTTAAAAACATTTAATAAAAAATCATTTTTTTTTATCTAATCATTAAAAAATGGTAAAACTTTACTTTTATATATTTGTTTTTTTCAAAATTTTCTCGTTATTATTTTAAGCTCACCTTAAATTTTTTCAATTCACCCCAGTTCAAAATCCTAGGTCCATCCTTACATCCATGTCCCAATCATTATTCTCTATGTATGTTTGTATTCTTTTAAATGTGTAATTTATATAACATTTATTTGTAACTCCTTTTATTCTCAAATTTGTGTATGTAGACGTGGCTAATGTTTTTAGCTTAAATTTATCACCATTCTTATTCATCCTCATTTGACTGAGGAGAACCATTATTTCCATTAATTAGGTCTCTTTTATGTATTGCTAATCAATAAGGTTGTAACAGTAGTTTTGTTTTGATGTATTGGATTGAAAAATATAATTGTAAAACCTTTTATGAAATAAAATTATTTTTTTTGAAATATTTTTTTCATGTTTAGATTTTAGATCTAAATTAAATTTATGATATTACAAATAAACTTTACAAGTAAATACATATGTATTATATATTCAATTTGATGTAGGTATAAAATGATGGCAATTATACCTAATTATCTAGAAATTATAAAATTATATAAAAATTGTAATATATAAAAATTTTAAATTATTATAAAGAAATAAATTTAAAACTCTAATAAAATATGAAAACAAATGGTAATATTATATACATTTAATTGTGTCAATTATGAAATCATAAAAAAATTGTTAAACACAAAAATTTGGATTCAAAATCACATATCAAATTGTTTTTGATACAAGTTTCTGAAATTTGTGACAAAATTTAAAGAGTGTAATTAACTAGGTATATTTTAAGCATCTTTAAAGTTAACCCATTAACAAATAATGAGAAAAATGAAGTAAAAATATTTTATTATTTGAAATCACACATTTAGGTTATATACTTTGTTTCTTAGGTTTAGCCTTTTAAATCATTCTAATAAGTCAAAAGAAATTTGTTAATGTTTGTGATATTGTTCTAAATTATAATGATATTGATAAATTAAAATAAATATAGTGATATTTATAAATTAAAATTACTTTTGTTTTTGTGAAAAAAAATAATAAACTGATAAAATAAAAATAAAAATTAAAGATTAGTATTTTTTTTATTGACCAATTAATATCAAAATCATTTTTTTTGGGTTGGTGTATGAACATTAAGTTTATAATTTTTTTGATTTACTTAAATTGGAAGAGTAATAATAATAATTTTTTACCATGCAAAGACAAAAAATCGTCTTCATCCCGATTGGGTCGAGCTGCACAAGTTGGGGAAGAAAAGTCTCTAGCCCGAACTTGACAAAATATTCAGCTCTAGGTTATAATATCTACTTATGCACCTATACATACAAATAAAAATACAACAAGAATAATATTTTTTTAAAAAAAATTGAGATTTACATGTATGTAATGAAGAATAGATCAATTTTTAAAATAATTAGTAATAATAGATAATGAACCTATTGTCAATTACTCATTAAATGTATAACTTGTGATGGTAAATATTCTACTAAAGATGTTAATGTCAGTGATAATCTATTTAGAAAATAAGGGTTTGTTGGTGTGCCGCCTCTATCAACAATTGAACAATAACACTGCCTCCATCATGCGGGGACGAATCTATGTAGGAGCTCGGGTGGGCTGAAACCAAACCCGAAATTTTTTTATTTGTTTTTTACATTAGAAATATGACATTACCCTTAATTTCATTAAAACATTTAATAAAAATCATTGTTTTTTTATCTAATCTTTAAAAAACGGTAAAACTTTACTTGTATATACTTATTTTTTTCAAAATTTTCTCGTTATTATTTTAAGCCCACCCTAAATTTTTTTCAAGTCCACCCTATTTCGAAATCATGGGTTCATCCCTGCCTCCATGTCCCAATCATTCTTCTCAATGTATGCACTAACACCGCCTCCTCCATGTCCCAATCATTATTCTCAATGTATGTTTGCAATCTTCTAAATGTGTAATTTATATAACATTTATTTGTAACTCCTTTTATTCTCAAATTTGTGTTTGTAGACGTGGCTAATGTTTTTAGCTTAAATTTATCACCATTCTTATTCATCCTCATCCGAAATGAGGAGAACCATCATTTCCTTGAATTAGGTCTCTTTTATGTATTGCTAATCAATAAATTTGTTAAGTAGTTTTGTTTTGATGTATTGGATTGAACAATGTAGTTGTAATACCTTTTATGAAATAAAATTATTTTTTTTGAAATTTGTTTTTATGTTTAGATTTTAGATCTAAATTAAATTTATATATTACAAATAAATTTTACAAGAAAATACATATGTATTATATATTCAATTTGATGTAGGTATAAAATGATCACTACAATTATGTGTTTCAAGAATTTCTGCACAATTATACCTAATTATCTAGAAATTATAAAATTATATAAAAATTGTAATATATTAAAATTTTAAATTATTATAAATAAATACATTTAAAACTCTAATAAAATAGGAAAACAAATGGTAATGTTATATACATTTAATTGTGTCAATTATGAAATCATAAAAAAAATTGTTAAACACAAAAATTTGGATTCAAAATCACATATCAAATTGTTTTTGATACAAGTTTCTGGAATTTGTGACAAAATTTAAAGAGTGTAATTAACTAGGTAGATTTTAAGCATCTTTAAAGTTAACCCATTAACAAATAATGAGAAAAATGAAGTAAAAATATTTTATTATTTGAAATCACACATTTAGGTTATATACTTTATTTCTTAGGTTTAGCCTTTTAAATCATTCTAATAAGTCAAAAAGAAAATTGTTAATGTTTGTGATATTGTTCTAAATTATAATGATATTGATAAATTAAAATAAATATAGTGATATTTATAAATTAAAATTACTTTTGTTTTTGTGAAAAAAAATAATAACCTGATAAAATAAAAATTAAAATTAAAGATTAGTATTTTTTATTGACCAGTTAGTATCAAAATCATTTTTTTTGGGTTGGTGTATGAACATTAAGTTTATAATTTTTTTGATTTACTTAAATTGGAAGAGTAATAATAATAAATTTTTACCATGCATAGACAAAAAAATGTCTTCATCCCGATTGGGTCGAGCTGTACAAGTTGGGGAAGAAAAGTCTCTAGCCCGAACTTGACAAAATATTCAGCTCTAGGTTATAATATCTACTTATGCACCTATACATACAAATAAAAATACAACAAGAATAATAATTTTTTTTAAAATATTGAGATTTACATGTATGTAATGAAGAATAGCTCAATTTTTAAAATAATTAGTAATAATAGATAATGAACCTATTGTCAATTACTCATTAAATGTATAACTTGTGATGGTAAATATTCTACTAAAGATGTTAATGTCAGTGATAATCTATATAGAAAATAAGGGTTTGTTGGTGTGCCGCCTCTATCAACAATTGAACAATAACACTGCCTCCATCATGCGGGGACGAATCTATGTAGGGGCTCGGGTGGGCTGAAACTAAACCCGAAATTTTTTTATTTGTTTTTTACATTAGAAATATGACATTACCCTTAATTTCATAAAAACATTTAATAAAAATCATTGTTTTTTTATCTAATCTTTAAAAAACGGTAAAACTTTACTTTTATATACTTATTTTTTTCAAAATTTTCTCGTTATTATTTTAAGCCCACCCTAAATTTTTTTCAAGTCCACCCTAGTTCGAAATCATGGGTTCATCCCTGCCTCCATGTCCCAATCATTATTCTCTATGTATGCACTAACACCGCCTCCTCCATGTCCCAATCATTATTCTCAATGTATGTTTACAATCTTCTAAATGTGTAATTTATATAACATTTATTTGTAACTCCTTTTATTCTCAAATTTGTGTTTGTAGACGTGGCTAATGTTTTTAGATTAAATTTATCACCATTCTTATTCACCCTCATCCGAAATGAGGAGATCCATCATTTCCTTGAATTAGGTCTCTTTTATGTATTGCTAATCAATAAATTTGTTAAGTAGTTTTGTTTTGATGTATTGGATTGAACAATGTAGTTGTAATACCTTTTATGAAATAAAATTATTTTTTTTGAAATTTGTTTTTTATGTTTAGATTTTTGATCTAAATTAAATTTATATATTACAAATAAATTTTACAAGAAAATACATATTTATTATATATTCAATTTGATGTAGGTATAAAATGATCACTACAATTATGTGTTTCAAGAATTTCTGCACAATTATACCTAATTATCTAGAAATTATAAAATTATATAAAAATTGTAATATATTAAAATTTTAAATTATTATAAATAAATACATTTAAAACTCTAATAAAATATGAAAACAAATGGTAATGTTATATACATTTAATTGTGTCAATTATGAAATCATAAAAAAATTGTTAAACACAAAAATTTCGATTCAAAATCACATATCAAATTGTTTTTGATACAAGTTTCTGAAATTTGTGACAAAATTTAAAGAGTGTAATTAACTAGGTATATTTTAAGCATCTTTAAAGTTAACCCATTAACAAATAATGAGAAAAATGAAGTAAAAATATTTTATTATTTGAAATCACACATTTAGGTTATATACTTTGTTTCTTAGGTTTAGCCTTTTAAATCATTCTAATAAGTCAAAAAGAAAATTGTTAATGTTTGTGATATTGTTCTAAATTATAATGATATTGATAAATTAAAATAAATATAGTGATATTTATAAATTAAAATTACTTTTGTTTTTGTGAAAAAAAATAATAACCTGATAAAATAAAATTAAAAATTAAAGATTAGTATTTTTTTATTGACCAATTAGTATCAAAATCATTATTTTTGGGTTGGTGTATGAACATCAAGTTTATAATTTTTTTGATTTACTTAAATTGGAAGAGTAATAATAATAAATTTTTACCATACAAAGACAAAAAAACGTCTTCATCCCGATTGGGTCGAGCTGCACAAGTTGGGGAAGAAAAGTCTCTAGCCCGAACTTGACAAAATATTCAGCTCTAGGTTATAATATCTACTTATGCACCTATACATACAAATAAAAATACAACAAGAATAATATTTTTTTTAAAATATTGAGATTTACATGTATGTAATGAAGAATAGCTCAATTTTTAAAATAATTAGTAATAATAGATAATGAACATATAATCAATTACTCATTAAATGTATAACTTGTGATGGTAAATATTCTACTAAAGATGTTAATGTCAGTGATAATCTATATAGAAAATAAGGGTTTGTTGGTGTGCCGCCTCTATCAACAATTAAACAATAACACTGCCTCCATCATTCGGGGACGAATCTATGTAGGGGCTCGGGTGGGCTGAAACCAAACCCGATATTTTTTTATTTGTACATTACATTATTAATATGACATTACCCTTAATTTCATAAAAACATTTAATAAAAATCATTGTTTTTTATCTAATCTTTAAAAAACGGTAAAACTTACTTTTATATACTTATTTTTTTCAAAATTTTTTCGTTATTATTTTAAGCCCACCTTAAATTTTTTTCAAGTCCACCCTAGTTCGAAATCATGGGTTCATCCCTGCCTCCATGTCCCAATCATTATTCTCTATGTATGCACTAACACCGCCTCCTCCATGTCCCAATCATTATTCTCAATGTATGTTTGCAATCTTCTAAATGTGTAATTTATATAACATTTATTTGTAACTCCTTTTATTCTCAAATTTGTGTTTGTAGACGTGGCTAATGTTTTTAGCTTAAATTTATCACCATTCTTATTCATCCTCATCCGAAATGAGGAGAACCATCATTTCCTTGAATTAGGTCACTTTTATGTATTGCTAATCAATAAATTTGTTAAGTAGTTTTGTTTTGATGTATTGGATTGAACAATATAATTGTAATACCTTTTATGAAATAAACTTATTTTTTTTGAAATTTGTTTTTCATGTTTAGATTTTAGATCTAAATTAAATTTATATATTACAAATAAATTTTACAAGAAAATACATATGTATTATATATTCAATTTGATGTAGGTATAAAATGATCACTACAATTATGTGTTTCAAGAATTTCTGCACAATTATACCTAATTATCTAGAAATTATAAAATTATATAAAAATTGTAATATATTAAAATTTTAAATTATTTTAAATAAATACATTTAAAACTCTAATAAAATATGAAAACAAATGGTAATGTTATATACATTTAATTGTGTCAATTATGAAATCATAAAAAAAATTGTTAAACACAAAAATTTGGATTCAAAATCACATATCAAATTGTTTTTGATACAAGTTTCTGAAATTTGTGACAAAATTTAAAGAGTGTAATTAACTAGGTATATTTTAAGCATCTTTAAAGTTAACCCATTAACAAATAATGAGAAAAATGAAGTAAAAATATTTTATTATTTGAAATCACACATTTAGGTTATATACTTTGTTTCTTAGGTTTAGCCTTTTTAATCATTCTAATAAGTTAAAAAGAAAATTGTTAAGGTTTGTGATATTGTTCTCAATTATAGTGATATTGATAAATTAAAATAAATATAGTGATATTTATAAATTCAAATTACTTTTGTTTTTGTGAAAATAAATAATAACTTGATAAAATAAAAATAAAATTTAAAGATTAGTATTTTTTCATTGACCAATTAGTATCAATTTTTTTTTTTGGGTTGGTATATGAACATTAAGTTTATAATTTTTTTGATTTACTTAAATTGGAAGAGTAATAATAATAATTTTTTACCACGCAAAGACCAAAAAACGTCTTCATCCCGATTGGGTCGAGCTGCACAAGTTGGGGAAGAAAAGTCTCTAGCCCGGACATGACAAAATATTCAGCTCTAGGTTATAATATCTACTTATGCACCTATACATACAAATAAAAATACAACAAGAATATTATATTTTTTTAAATATTGATATTTACATGTATGTAATGAAGAATAACTCAATTTTTAAAATAATTAGTAATAATAGATAATGAACCTATTGTCAATTACTCATTAAATGTATAACTTGTGATGGTAAATATTCTACTAAAGATGTTAATGTCAGTGATAATGTATATAGAAAATAAGGGTTTGTTGGTGTGCCGCCTCTATTAACAATTGTACAATAACACTGCCTCCACCATGCGGGGACGAATCTATGTAAGGGCTCGGGTTGGCTGAAACCCAACCCGAATTTTCTTTTTACATTAGAAATATGACATTACCCTTAATTTCTTAAAAACATATAATAAAAAATCATTTTTTTTATCTAATAATTAAAAAATGGTAAAACTTTACTTTTATATACTTGTTTTTTTCAAAATTTTCTCGTTATTATTTTAATCCCACCCTAAATTTTTTTCAAGTCCACCCCAGTTCGAAATCCTGGGCTCATCCCTGCCTCCATGTCCCAATCATTATTCTCTATGTATGCACTAACACCGCCTCCTCCATGTCACAATCATTATTCTCTATGTATGTTTGCAATCTTCTAAATGTGTAATTTATATAACATTTATTTGTAATTCCTTTTATTCTCAAATTTGTGTTTGTAGACTGGTTAATGTTTTTAGCTTAAATTTATCACCATTCTTATTCATCCTCATCCGAAATGAGGAGAACCATCATTTCCTTGAATTAGGTCTCTTTTATGTATTGCTAATCAATAAATTTGTTAAGTAGTTTTGTTTTGATGTATTGGATTGAACAATGTAATTGTAATACCTTTTATGACTATTTCATACACGTATCTCAAAAACAAATTTAAAATGTTTTTTTAAAAGACTTTTTCCTTTCTTAATTCTTCAAAAAGTAAATTAGGTGGCAACTCTTACATAGTTAAGTTTTTCTAGGTCTACTATCTTAGAGAAGAGCTTAATCTGAGCAAGTTTTAGGGGAAGTCGATTTATTCGACATTTTTGAAGTAAATTCAAGCATAACCTACCATTTTGGTTTCTCGTTCTTCTTATTATTCGAGAGTAAGGTATGAGGCTAATTTCGATACGAGTCGATTTATTGACATGGATGATTTTAGATGTATACAAAAGTATACTAACTAAAGATAAAATAAGCTATATAAACAATTCTTGATGTTTATATTTCTCCAAAATAAATTAAAATTCTCACATGTGCCAACACTAACAAATTTCACAAATGGGAGTTGAAATTAAATGACACTATACTAAAATAACAATTAAGAAGCTACCTTTCCACCATATTTATGAATTAATAAACCCTAAAAATCATAACTTCGAACCACCACGACTTTTAGTACATTTCATGTAGCAAATTAACATACCAACAAACCATAACAATGAATATAGTGTTGGATTTTTGACGAGTGTACTTGAACTAATAATAAATATAATATATAATTATAGAATGTATGTTTTTTTTTTCAAGGGAGATAAAAGCACACACAATCAATTAGGAATAAAATTTTATCTTTTTAAATAAAAATATAACACTTTTATCAATTTTGGGTGAAAAAAAAATTAATTCGTAACAAATGACTTTTCTTCTTTATTTATAAATCATGGAGTATTTTTACTATTAGTGAAATTGTTCTATTTTTATGTATTTTTTTTTATGATTATGATGTTTATGAAATTGATGTATTTTGTTTATGGTAAACCTCTATTACATGCGAATAATTTGTCAATTATTATTGATATAATGAATATCTTAAGTTGTCTGTAAGTCTCATTTTTGATATTATCTAAAGAGTTTTTTATGGTAAATTTATGTTTTAGTACTCGTTTTGACCTGATGCAATTTGTTGATTTTGATATATATTTAAATGTGACAAAAAATTAAAAAATCATATTATGTATTATTAATTTAGGTCAATATTTATTCTTTATTTTTACATTTATTTATTATTGATTTAAAAATTAATTAAAAATATATTAAAATAGGCACTAATTTAAAAAAAAAAAAATATTTTAGAAGAAATAAATTGAGAAAACATAATATATATCATTTATTAAAATTTATTTTATTATGAATTAAACAACTAATACAATACTATAATTATTTAAAAGAAATATTGAATAGACAATAAATTGTTTTTGTCACACATATATATATATATATATTCACACCATCTCAATTAAATTTGTAGTTATATTTTTTATATATAATTTTTATGTACTATTAGAAATTTTATTTTCAAGTATTATTTTGTCATATTATTTAATATTAGTTGAAAAAAATATGAAGTGTTTTAAGTAAGTACTTTTAATCACATAAAGAAAAATAATTAAATTGAAATCAATATAATCAGTTTTAAGAAGATAATTAATTAATGAAGTATTAATTTATTTTTTATACTTTTATAAAAAATATTAAAATAAAAATAAACAATAATTATATATTATCAATAAAATATTTATATATATATATATATATATATATTGACATAGATATATTTATATTCATAATACATCATTTGAAATGTTTAAAACATAATTAATTTTAAATGTTTAATAAATAATTAATTTTAAATTAAAATAATAAATTTTAAAAAATTAATAACTAATATATAATTAACTTTTAATTTTGACTAATCGTGATAAAATTATTTGTTAGACAAAAGAAATATATTTTATACCTACTACTAATTTATTTTGAAAAAATGGACATGTCTATAATTTATACCATGAGCTTAGGATTCATCAGGGTTCTTACTATCCTTAATATGAAATGAGGAAGTATGAGCTTTGCTTGAATTAAATATTTTCATGTTTTAAAAAAATAACCAATAACGATGTAAAATTAGTTTTGTTTTAATGTATATGATTCATGAATGTAATTATAATTATTGGATGGAATAACAATTAAATTGGTTGAAATGTGTTTTTGATGGTTAGTAATTAAAAATTAAATTTATGATATTACAAATAAATTTTATAAGAAGACACATATATCATACATTCAATGAGATTCAAGTGTAAAATAATCAGAGATTTATGAGGGACTACAATTATCATGTTATCTAGTATTAAATTTTATAAAAAGATGTTTCTATATACAAAATGAGATTCAAGTAAAATATTAAATTTTTTAATTATTATAAAAATATAAACTTAAAAGTTTTATAAAATATGAAAATAAAAAAGAATTTTGATTTATATATTTAATTGTGTTTCAGAGAGGAGTCTAGACGCATGATATAAATAATCATATGTCTCATCACCGACCAAACTTGAAAAAATAACCGCTTAAAGAAAACAAATCGGGTGAATTGTAATTGGTCAGTGAAAAGACTGAAATTTATAAAAAAATCAAATAGTAACTAATTACATATATTTCAATTATTTCTAAAGTTAACCCACAAACAAATACTGAGAAATAGAGTAAATTTTTTTAATTTTATCATTTGAAATCACAAATTTAGGTTAGATAATTCCCTAAATTTCTATTATAAAGATTAGACAAAAGGAAAATTGTTGATGTTTGTGATATTGTTTTAAATTATTTAGATATTTATAAATAAAAAATGACTAATTTTATAATTGTGAAAAATAATAATAAGTTGATAAATTAAAAACATATTTTCAGTTTATTAATTGTTTAATTAATCCGCAACAATAAAATCATTTTATTTGTTAAAAAAATCTATAAAAATCTTTAAGTTTGTAATTTTTTTGATTGGCATACAAGACTGGGAAAGAGAATTCTCTGGCATTCTATGTTAGGTTAAATGATGTTTTTAATCAAGAGATTGACATTTTGTAATGAAGAATAACTAAATTTCTTAAAGAATTAACAATATTACATAACTTGCTAGTGCTTCCTAAATGTACAAACTTATGAAGGTAAGCAAATGTTTTATTATGAATTATCAATTACACAATTTCAATTACCATTTAGTAATAATGTTTTTAGTAATTAAACACCTTAGTTTTACATAAACAATACAAATATACTATGTTATTGAGTATTCAATCATTTGTTCTCAACTGTGCAAGTTCATTTTTGTTAGGTGATCTCGTCTAAAATATCTTTGAAGGAGGATGTCCATTTACAACATGATCAAATTCAACTTTAAGAAGGATGTTCATTTACAACCTGAACAAATTTAACTAAGAAATAAGTTGTAATATCTTATATTGTATCGAAAGTTTTGGTATAAGAAAATTCATAATTCTACCATAACTTGATTTTAGTATACCTTAATTTTTGTACGGTATCGTATTATATCGTAAATACCAAAAAAATATATTTACTTAAACAATATAAAATTATTTAGTATGAGTACATAAATGTTAGACAAAACTAAAATTTCTATCATAAAATAAAATATATTTTTTTGAGAATTCAACATTTGTATAGACTAGCAATGGTTAAAAACTAAATTTACTTACAAAAATTAGATAACATGAATAAACTTAAGTATAGTCTTCAAGTTAGACTAAATTAGAGGGAATGGAGATCTAGAATGCTTTTGCATATGTAATTATTTTTTGTAAAAATTTATATTACACTCCATGTTTAGGGTTACATGGAATTTTAATTTTAAAGTTATTCTTACTCTCTTTAGACAAAGCTAATTGTTAGGATCGGGGACGCCCTTGGAGGACCGGGGTGTTTCCGGTTTCAGGAAGGGTGGCCGCTTACAACACACAACACACTTTGGTGATAGTCCGGTTAGAGACTATAACCGTTCTCAGCACTACACAAACTGTCACAGACTCTTGAACCGGGTTCAAGGGCGAAAATGTTTGTTTCAGTTTGAAGCAACGTATGCGACTTAGATGATGTTTTAGAAGGAGTCGGTTTTAGAGATATGAGTAGATCGGTTTACGGAGTATGATTAATTTGGTTTCAGGTTAGGTTAATTGAGTAAGTAATGAAACGAAAGAAAAGACACGAGACAAGATTTTTTATGGATGTTCGGAGCAAACTCTCCTACGTCACCCCTTCTTCTCAGGTTATGAGAAGGATCTCCACTAACTTTTATAGTTATAACAACAATACTACCGGTCGAGCCCAACTCGTTACTCGCCGGTTACACCAACTCACTCTTGATGTAATACAATAACACAACACAAAAAGACACAGAAAGCTTCCGGTTTATGATACACCGGTTTTGGATCGTAAAAGTTTATCTCTCTAATTTATCGCTTTTCTCAGAAGGATGTGATTCGTAATTATCGCTTGATATGATTTGCATTAAATGAGGACGCTTCATCTTCCTTTTATAGTAGATGAGATCCCAACGGTCATTTTCTTATCTCTCCTCTGGATTGGTTGATCATTATCACGCCTGTGCAGGGAGGTTGCTTGCACGTTTCACCTTCCTCAACACTTGGCAATCATGCAGACTCCTCTGAGTGTATGATGACGTAACCGGTTTTCAAACATGTGTCGGGAATCCACCTCCAGTTGTCAACATCAGATCAGTAAACCATCATTACTTTCCTCGCATGCTTCCGATCGGATCTTATCTTCTTTTATCACTTTGAGACACGTCTATTTCGTCATGTTACGTCACTCTTGCAGATTGAGTTTCCGGTTTTGTCTCTTTGTACAGTATGATCCGACTGGAATGTAAATCTTGTCTTTTCTGGCCGGTCACTTGAGAGAGTAGAAACCGGTTTCTCTGATCTTTGACTTGATCACTTGGAACTGATTTCTTTGAAGTATTTCAACAGCCGGTTAATGAGGCTCCAGCCGGCTTCATACGATTTGATCTGTTCCTGCACATAGACGTTAACAACTGTTTAGTTTTTTAGCCGGTTCCAAAAATTAACATTACTTAATTTTTCCTATCACTAATTTTTGGAGTTTATGATTTATCATGATTCATACTAATCTTTATCTAAAATAAGAAAAAACAAATAAAGTTGACCAATAAAGTTGTAAAAGTATTTTGTTTTGATATATATTATTGAACAATGTAATTGCAATACCTTTTATTAAATACAATTAAATTTGTTTTTTTAGATATTAGATCTAAATCAAATTTATGATATTATAAATAATTTTTACAAGAAAATATATATATATTATATTCAATTCGATGTAGGTATAAAATAATCACTACAATTATGCGTATAATGAATTTGGGCTTGATTATACGAAATTCTTTTGAAATGATAAAATTATATAGAAATGGTAATATATTGAAAATTTAAATTATAAAAAATGGTAATATATTGATAAAAAAAAATTAAGTAAGTTAATTTTCAAACCACATTACAAGTTTTGAATATTTATTTTAAATAATCAAAAAGGAAGAAATTAATAGAAAAATTAAGTAAGTTAATTTTTAAACCGGCTATACATTAAGATTTTTGAATATTTATTCTAAATAATCAAAAAAGGAGAAATTGATAGAAAAATTAAGTAAGTTAATTTTCGGAACCGGCCAGAAAACTAAACTACTATTAACTCTTGTGTGGAGGAACAGATCGACTCGTATAAACCGGCTGAGAAACATATAAAAGCAATCCGGCTTCAGATGATCAATCCATGATCAAGAGAAACCGGTCTCAACGTACTTCAACATTCACAACAGAACGACTAGCAAAGAAAAGTTTACATTCCAGCCGGATCACACTACGATAGAGTCAACCGGGAACTAAGAACTACAAAGATGACGTAATCTGACGAAATAGACGTGTCTTAGGAAAATAAAAGAAGATAAGATCCGGATCAGAAGCATGCGATAAAGACAATGATGAAACTGTTGATCCGAAGATCCGACTCAGACAGTCGGAAGGTGCATGCCTGACACGTGTCCAAATCTGCAAGACGGCTACGTCATCCATACCTGAGAGGTATATGCATGCTTGCCAAGTGTCAGGAAGTTGAAACGTGCAAGCAACCTCTCTGAACCGGCGTGACCCTGAACTGACCAATCCCACGGTGAGAGAAGAAAGTGACCGTTGGGATCTTTTTCACTATAAAAGGAAGACGAATCGACCTCATTAATGACGGTTCGAAATAGTTAAGAGAGAGAAAGAAATCTCACGCGCGATCTAAAACTGTTGTTTCATTTATTGAAAGCTTTATTGTGTTGTGTTATCTGTATTACATCAAGAGAGAGTTGGTGTAACCGGCGAGTAGCGAGTTAGGCTCAACCGGCAGTGTAATTGTTGTAACTTTGAAAGTTATTGGAGATCCTTCTCATAATATGAGAAGAAGGGGTGACGTAGGAGGGTTTGCTCCGAACATCCATAAAAAATCTTGTCTCGTGTCCTTTACTTACTTCTTGCTTATTTGACTCTAAAACCGAAATACATTAACCAAAACATAATCCTACTCCTTAATCAAAACCGGTCTATCCTTATATTCCTCAAACCGATTTCTCATAAACCTTATCCAAGTTGCGTGCGTTGCTTCAAACTAAAACATACATTTCCGCCCTTGAACCCGGTTCAAGAGTCTGTGACAGTTTGCGTAGTGCTGAGAAAGGTTATAGTCTCTAATTGGACTATCACCAAATTGTGTTGTGTGTTGTAAGCGGCTACCCTTCCAGAAACCGGAAACACCCCGGTCCTCCAATGGCGTCCCCGATCCTAACACACTACAATTATTTGTATAATGAATTTGGGCTTGATTATACCAAATTCTTTTGAAATGATAAAATTATATAGAAATGATAATATATTGAAAATTTAAATTATAAAGAAATAAAGTTAAAAGTATTATAAAATATGAAAAAATGAGATATTATATATTTAATTGTGTCTATTATAAAATCAAAGAAAAACGGTTAAAATGGAAAATTTGGATTGAAAATCACATATCAAATTATTTGTTTTTGATCATTGAATTAGGGAAATTCTAAAATTTTTGACAAAATTTAAAGAATGTAATAACTAGGTATATTTTAAGCATAGCTAAAGTTAACTCATTAACAAATATTGAGAAATGAATGTAAACATATTATATCTCTTTTTTTAATAAAGGAGAGCTATCGTGACACAACCATGATTCCCCTCTTAAACTCAAATCGTTTTCAAATGGAAATTGTTTATGTTTATGATATTGTTCTAAATTATAGGGATATTGATAAATAAAATAAGTTTTTTTTTGAAAAATAATAATAAGTTATTAAATTAAACAAAACAGTAAGCTTATCATTTCATTCGTTAATAAATCTGAAAAATATTAAATTTATAAATTTTTTAATTGACCTAAATTTGAAGAATAATAATAATTAATTTGTATCATGCCAAGACATAAAAAGTAATCTTCAGAAATGGATCCAGTTGTACAATATGTTTTTTTGTTTAGTATTGACCAATAGCCACTTATATTTTTCTTTTAAATATTGCATGCTTTAAAGAGAAAAAATTGTATTTTTGAATTATAAAGCTGATATTAAATTATAAATATTTATTAAAATTTAAAGTTAAAATAATCAATACTAACATATATTTTCATAAAATGATTCTATTCTAATTTTTAACTTCATTCTTTGTTATGTTTATCAAACCAGTCTTAAATGAGTATAACCGAAGTATAATTGAATTTAAATGTATTTAAAAACCAACTAAACTGAATTCACAATTAAGTTATATTTTAATTATAGTTTGATTTTGAATTAAAAAATATTTTTAACTAAATTACCTATTTATTGAGTGCATCAACTCTTTTGATCTTTGGTTGAGTCATTTCTGCCCTTGAAAAATAAATATTTATACACTTAAAAAGATAAAAATGAAAAGTTCTTTATATACCCCTGTTTGGTTAGATATATAATACTATAGATATAAAATACTAATGTCTACAGTAAATTTTAGTTTATGTTTGGTCAATATTTCTATTTTATTTTTATATAAGCAGGTATAAAATTTTTAAATTTTCCCTTTTTCTTTTTATCCTACCCAGTAAAACATTTTCTTTCATTTTTAATCATTCATTTCATTTTTTTTTCTTTCTTCAAACATTTGGATCATTCTTCTTATTTGTAACCTAAGTTCTTATGACAACTTATCTTTTTGTCTTTTTCATCTTAAAGTGGAACAGAGTCAGCCCTGAGTTTTGGGGTGCCCTAGGTGTAGTTTATGAAATTGAAAAAACAAAAATTGTTTTTGGTGAGATTTCAACCTATAACTTTATAAAAATCTATTTTTAACAAATGGGCTGCCCTAGGGAGTGAGTTGCCCAAGCCCAAGAGCTTGACAGAATACCGAATGTCTAGTCTCATTTCAACTTTAAAAGGTAAACAAATTCTTTGGATTTTTTTACTTTTTTGTCAATATTTAAAGTTTAAATATAAATTATTGGTTTATAAGGGAATGTTTAAACAAGTTAAGAGAACAATGGCTTGTTTATGTAGGCAATAAGACCAGTCGTCTAGTTATTTTCAGGATAAGGTTGAACAATAATTTTGTTGTAATTATGTTATTGTATATTTAATTACAAAATTTTTATATGATGATTATTTTTTTATTGATTTAAATATATTTATTAATAAAATATAAAATAATGTATATAAATACAAGTATGGAATAATCTTTTACTCTTTTTACTATTCTATTCAATAAAAAACAAAACATAAAATTATAAAACTTATATAATTTATACCTCTTTTATTTTTCCAACCAAATATTAATAATCTATATAATTTATACATCTTAATTCTACTATACAAATTATATCCCTTACCATTTATATAAATTTATATAATTTGTACCACGTAACAAACTAGGAGTAAGAATATTATTACATTTTTTAAGATAAAATATCACCGTTCTTATTCGTTCTTACTCATCCTCATCCGAAATGAGAAAAACCATATTTTCCTTGAATCAGGTCTCTTTTATGTATTGTAAAGTAAATCAATAAGGTTTTAGAAGTAGTTTTGTTTTGATGTATTGAATTGGACAATGTAATTTTAATACCTTTTATGAAATAAAATTAATTTTTTTTAAATTTGTTTTTCCTGTTTAGATTTTAGATCGAAATTAAATTTATGATATTACAAATAAATTTTACAAGAAAATACATATGTATTATATATTCAATTTGATTTAGTTATAAAATGATCACTACAATTATATGTTTCATGAATTTGGGCACAATTATACCTAATTATCTAGAAATTATAAAATTATATAAAAATTGTAATATATTAAAATTTTTAATTATTATAAAGAAATACATTTAAAACTCTTATAAAATATGAAAACAAATGGTAATGTTATATATATTTAATTGTGTCAATTATAAAATCATAAAAAAATTGTTAAACACGAAAAATTGGATTCAAAATCACATATCAAATTTTTTTTTAATACAAGTTTATGAAATTTGTGACAAAATGTAAAGAGTGTAATTAACTAAGTATATTTTAAGTATCTTTAAAGTTAACCCATTAACAAATATGAGAAAAATGAAGTAAAAATACTTTATTATTTGAAATCACACATTTAGAATATATATTTTGTTTATTAGGTTTAGCTTTTATAATCATTCTAATAAGTATAAAAGAAAATAGTTAATGTTTGTGATATTGTTCTAAATTATAGTGATATTGATAAATTAAATATAGTGATATTGTTAAATGAAAATTATTTTGTTTTTGTGAAAAAAGAATAATAACGATAAATTAAAAAAATTAAAGATTAGAATTTTTTATTGACCAAATTATAGTAAAATCATTTTTTTTTGGTTTGGTGTATGAACATTAAGTTTATAATTTTTTTGATGGACTTAAATTGAAATAGTAAAATTAATAAATTTGTACCATGCAAAGACAAAAAAAATGTCTTCACCGTACAAGTTGGAGAAGAAAAGTCTCAAGCACGAATGGGCCGGACATGACAAAATATTCAGCTTTAAGTGATAATATCTACTTATGCACTACACATACCAATAAAAATACAACAAGAAAAATATTTTTTTAACAGATATTGAGATTTACATCTATGTAATGAAGAATAACTCAATTTCTAAAATAATTAGTAATAATAGATATAGAAGGTATTATCAATTACTCATTAAATGTATAACTTGGGATGGTAAATATTCTTTTTGTTATTAGTATTAGGGGGTGTAGATCACTCGTGGATGAATATATTCAGATAAATGATAATTAAAATCCTAAGAGAATTACTAATTAAATAATACATCATTTGCTCACCATATGTATAATATTGTGGAAGAAAGAATTTTGTTTATGATGCATTTATTGTAATAATTCTCATTCTCAAACATCATTTACTACAATGGTTGATAAATGATAATTAAAATCTTAAGAGAATTACTAATTAAATAATACTTCATTTGCTCACCATATGTATAATCTTGTGGAAGAAAGAATTTTTTTTATGATGCATTTATTTATTGTAATAATTCTCCTTCTCAAACATCATTTACTACAATTGTTTTTAGCAAAAAAAAAACAGTTTTTGACAAAAATTATAAGATATTATGTTTTTTAATATTGAATTTATTTTTTCTCAATGGTGTAAGATAATTTAATTTGTAATTAATTTGATATATTATTATTGTAAAATATTTGAAAATGTATATCAACAACTATCTAAGATGGTAGCTATAAATGTATTTTCTTCTTGATTGAATTATTTAATACTTAATTGTGCAATCAATATCAAACTGAAAAAGGTTGTGTGGATTATAAATTAATACAAACTGGAAAATCAAAAGTTTGTGATGACCCATTTCTATTGAAATATGTTTTGGTTGGTATTGACCAATAGCCACTTATATTTTTCTATTAAATATTGCATGCTTTTAAGAAAACATATTGTATTTTTGATTTATAAAGTTGATATTAAATTATAAATATTTATTCAAATTGAAGTTATTGTTAAAATAACAAATACTACCATATTTTTTCTAAAATGATTCTATTCTAATTTTGAACTTCATTCTTAGTTATGTAATTATCAAATATGTCTTAAATGAGTATAATCGAAGTATAATTGAATTTAAATTTATTTAAAAACCAATTATACTGCATTCACAATTAAATTATATTTTAATTATCCTTTCACTTATATAACTCAATCTAAAGGAGGTGCTATTAAATGATGGATATATTTACTATGTGAATATACAGAATTTTTAGTATTAAATTTTAGAGATATGAAGAGATGGTACAAACTGATTTTGAATAAAAAAATATTATTAACTAAATTACCTATTTATTGAGTGTATAAACTCATCTTTTGTTGGGTCATTTTAGCCTTGAGAAAAAAAAATTATATTCTTAAAAAGATAAAAATGAGAAGTTAATAATAAATTTTAGTAATATATGCCACTATTTGGTTAGATATACAATATTTTAGTAATATATTATACTAATATCTATAGTAAATTTTAGTTGATTTTGGTCAATATTTTTTTTTTTTTTTTGTATAAACAGGTATAAATTTATTTAATTTTTTTTTTCTCTTTTTAACCCACCAGGTAAAATATTTTCTTTCATTTATTTTTTTTGTTTCTTCAAACATTTGGATCATTTGTAACCTAAGTTCTTATGAAAATTTATCTTCTTGTCTTTTTCATTTTAGGGTGAAATAGAGCCGATCCCGGATTTTGGGCAGCTCCAGCCCCACTAGAAAAAAATCGATATATTTTTGTTGCCCTAGGTGTAGTTTAAAAAATTGATAAAAAAAATTGTTTTTGGTAATATTTGAACCTATAACCATATAAAAATCTTAAGTTTTTATCTTGAACCATTAAGCTAAACAATTTTATGTTTAAAATCACAATAAATTTGAATAAATACCTTAATATTTTTAACAAATGTGCTTCCCTAGCCCGGGGGCTTGACGGGTTTACCCTAGGGCCAGTCATGCGGTGGAGGGAGTTACTCTCTTGGTGGAAATCATCTCAACTCAACTTTAAAAGGAAAACAAATTCTTTGGATTTTTTCCCCTTTTTTTCAATATAATTTAAATATAAAATATAAATGATTGATTTATTTAGGGAATGTTTAAACAAATTAAGAGAACAATTGATTATTTTTGTAGGCAATAAGACAAGTCGTCTAGCTATTTTCAGTATAAGGTTAAACAAATAATTAAGATTCAATAATTTTCTTGTGATTTTGTTATTACATATTTAATTACAAATTTTTTATACGATGATTACCTTTTTTATATATTTAAATATAATTATTAATAAAAATTAAAATAAGACAAGATAAATAATAAAATAATGTATATAAATATAAAGATGAAATAGTCTTGTACTCTTTTTACTATTCTATTCAATAAACAACCAAACACAAAATTATAAAACCTATATAATTTATACCTCTTTTATTCTTCCAACCAAATATTAATAATATATATAATGTATACATTTTAATGCCTCTATACAAATTATACCCTTACAATTTATATAAATTTATATAAATTTATATAACTTTTACCACGTAACGAACGCCCCAAATAGTAATATTTTACATATAAAAAATTTGCATACTAGTAGTAAGAATATTAATTACTTTTTGTAAGATAAAATATTAGTTTTGGGTAATGTTTTAAAATATTATTTGATAACAATATTAAGTAACAAAAACTAAAATAATTTAATAAATTTCAAGAATATATATGTAATAAATGTAATGATTTTTTTTTTTGAAAAAAACAATTAAAATAAAAAAATTAGAAATAATAATATAAAAAATTTAAAAATAAGTAACTAATAAATAAAGAAGTTTTTTTTATTAACTGTGATAAATTAATTAATTTTAGTCGATTATAATATTGATGTTAATGTTAAATAATTATAAATAATTGATAAAAATTATTGTTGGAAAAAATTGAATTCATACCTAATACTGTTATATTTATAAAAGGACACATGTTCAAAAGAACCTCACATTGAATTTTTCTCTAATTATTTTTTTCTCTATTTTATCGTTTTGTTCTCTTATTCCTTTCACACAGTTTTTTATTTTACAAAATTTTACATTAACAAGTTTATATCAGAATCATGATAAAAAAAATACTACTAAAGATGTTAATGTTAGTGATAATCTATATAGAAAATAAGGGTTTGTTGGTGTGCCGCCTCTATCAACAATTGTACACTAACTGTGTCTCCTCCAAGTCCCAATCATTATTCTTTATGTATGCACTAACACCGCCTCCTCCATGTCCCAATCATTATTCTCTATGTATGTTTGTAATCTTCTAAAATGTGTAATTTATATAAAATTTATTTGTAACTCCTTTTATTCTCAACTTTGTGTTTGTAAACGTGGCTAATGTTTTTAGCCTAAATTTAACACCATTCTTATTCATCCTCATCCGAAATGAGGAGAACCATCATTTCCATGAATTAGGTCTCTTTTATGTATTGTTAATCAATAAGGTTGTAGAAGTAGTTTTGTTTTGATGTATTGGATTGAACAATATAATTGTAATACCTTTTATGAAATTAAATTATTTTTTTTGAAATTTATTTTTAATGTTTAGATTTTAGATCTAAATTAAATTTATGATATTACAAATAAATTTTACAAGAAAATACATATGTATTATATATTCAATTTGATGTAAGTATAAAATGATCACTACAATTATGTGTTTCATGAATTTGGGCACAATTATACCTAATTATCCAGAAATTATAAAATTATATAAAAATTGTAATATATAAAATTTTTAAATTATTATAAAGAAATACATTTAAAACTCTGATGAAATATGAAAACAAATGGTAATGTTATATACATTTAATTGTGTCAATTATAAAATCATAAAAATATTGTTAAACACAAAAATTTGGATTCAAACTCACATATCTAATTGATTATAATACAAGTTTATGAAATTTGTGACAAAATTTAAAGAGTGTAATTAACTAGGTATATTTTAAGCATATTTAAAGTAACCCATTAACAAATAATGAGAAAAATGAAGTAAAAATATTTTATTATTTGAAATCACACATTTAGGTTATATACTTTGTTTCTTAGGTTTAGCCTTTTAAATCATTCTAATAAGTCAAAACGAAAATTGTTAATGTTTGTGATATTGTTCTAAATTATAGTGATATTGATAAATAAAAATAAATATAGTGATATTTATAAATTAAAATTACTTTCGTTTTTGTGAAAAAAAAATAATATCTTGATAAAATAAAAATAAAAATTAAAGATTAGTATTTTTTTATTGACCAATTAGTATCAAAATCATTTTTTTTAGGTTGGTGTATGAACATTAAGTTTATAATTTTTTGATTGACTTAAATTGGGAGAGTAATAATAATAAATTTTTACTATGCAAAAACAAAAAAACGTCTTCATCCCGATTAGGTCGAGCCGTACAAGTTGGGGAAGAAAAGTCTATAGCCCGGACTTGACAAAACATTCAGCTCTAGGTTATAATATCTACTTATGCACTTATACATATAAATAAAAATACAACAAGAATAATATTTTTTTTTTTAAAACATTGAGATTTACATCTATGTAATGAAGAATAACTCAATTTCTAAAATAATTTGTAATAATAAATAATGAAGTTATTGTCAATTACTATCTAAATGTATAACTTGTGATGGAAATATTCTACTAAAGATGTTAATGTCAGTGATAATCTATATAGAAAATAAGGGTTTGTTGGTGTGCCGCCTCTATCAACAATTTTACACTAACACTACCTCCTCCATGCGGGGACGAATCTATGTAGGGGCTCGGGTGGGCTAAAGCCCAACCCGAAAAACATTTTTTTTTTACAGTAGAAATATGACATTACCCTTAATTTCTTAAAAAAATTTAATAAAAATCATTGTTTTTTTGTCTAATCATTAAAAAATGGTAAAATTTTATTTTTATATACTTATTTTTATCAAAATTTTCTCTTTATTATTTTAAGACTACCCTAAATTTTTTATCAAGTCCACTCCAGTTTGAAATCCTGGGTCCATCCCTGCCTCCATGTCCCAATCATTATTCTTTATGTATGCACTAACACCGCCTCCTCCATGTCCAATCATTATTATCTATGTATGTTTGTAATCTTCTAAATGTGTAATTTATATAACATTTATTTGTAACTCCTTTTATTCTCAAATTTGTGTTTGTAGACGTGACTAATGTTTTTAGCTTAAATTTATTACCATTATTATTCATCCTCATTTGAATGAGGAGAACCATCATTTCCATGAATTAGGTCTCTTTTATGTATTGCTAATCAATAAGGTTGTAGAAGTAGTTTTGTTTTGATGTATGGGATTGAACAATGTAATTGTAAAACCTTTATGAAATAAAATTATTTTTTTTGAAATTATTTTTTCATGTTTAGCTTTTAGATCTAAATTAAACTTATGATATTACAAATAAATTTTACAAGAAAATACATATGTATTATATATTCAATTTGATGTAGGTATAAAATGATCACTACAATTATGTGTTTCAAGAATTTGGGCACAATTATACCTAATTATCTAGAAATTATAAAATTATATAAAAATCGTAATATATTAAAATTTTAAATTATTATAAAGAAATATATTTAAAACTCTAATAAAATATGAAAACAAATGATAATGTTATATACATTTAATTGTGGAAATTATCAAATCATAAAACAATTGTTAAAATTTGGATTCAAAATCACATATCAAATTGTTTTTGATACAAATTTCTGAAATTTGTGACAAAATTTAAAGAGTGTAATTAACTAGGTATATTTTAAGCATCTTTAAAGTTAACCCATTAACAAATAATGAGAAAAATGAATTAAAAATATTTTATTATTTGAAATCACACATTTAGGTAATATACTTTGTTTCTTAGGTTTAGCCTTTTAAATCATTCTAATAAGTCAAAAAGAAAATTGTTAATGTTTGTGATATTGTTCTAAATTATAATGATATTGATAAATTAAAATAAATATTGTGATATTTATAAATTAAAATTACTTTTGTTTTTGTGAAAAAAATAATAACTTGATAAATTAAAAAAAATTAAAGATTAGTATTTTTTTTATTGAGCAATCAGTAGCAAAATCATTTTTTTGGGTTTGGTGTATGAACATTGAGTTTATAATGTTTTTGATTTACTTAAATTGGAAGATTAATAATAATAAATTTGTACCATGCAAAGACAAAAAAACGTCTTCATCCCGATTCGGTCGAGCCGTACAAGTTGGGGAAGAAAATTCTCTAGCCCGGACTTGACAAAATATTCAGCTCTAGGTTATAATATCTACATACAAATAAAAATACAACAAGAATAATATTTTTTTTAAATATTAAGATTTACATCTATGTAATGAAGAATAACTCAATTTCTAAAATAATTAGTAATAATAGATAATGAAGCTATTGTAAATTACTCATTAAATGTATAACTTGTGATGGTAAATATTCTACTAAAGATGTTAATGTCAGTGATAATCTATATAGAAAATAAGGGTTTGTTGGTGTGTCGCCTCTATCAACAATTGTACACTAACACTGCCTCCTCCATGCGGGGACGAATCTATGTAGGGGCTCGGATGTGATGAAGCCCAACCCGAAAAAAAATTGTTTTTTTTTACAGTAGAAATATGACATTACCCTTAATTTCTTAAAATAATTTAATAAAAATCATTGTTTTTTTATCTAATCATTAAAAAATGGTAAAACTTTACTTTTATATACTTATTTTTTTTTTAACTTTTCTCGTTATTATTTTAAGCCCACCCTAAATATTTTTCAAGTCCACTCTAGTTCGAAATCCTGGGTCCATCCCTGCCTCCATGTCCCAATCATTATTCTCTATGTATGCACTAACACTGCCTCCTCCATGTCCCAATCATTGTTCTCTATGTATGTTTGTAATCTTCTAAATGTGTAATTTATATAACATTTATTTGTAACTCCTTTTATTCTCAAATTTTTGTATGTAGACGTGGCTAATATTTTTAGCTTAGATTTATCACAATTCTTATTCATCCTCATCCGAAATGAGGAGAACCATCATTTTCTTGAATTAGGTATCTTTTATATATTGCTAATCAATAAGGTTGTTAAGTAGTTTTGTTTTGATGTATTGGATTGAACAATGTAATTGTAATACCTTTTATGAAATAAAATTATTTTTTTTTGAAATTTGTTTTTCATTTTTAAATTTTAGATCTAAATTAAATTTATGATATTACAAATAAATTTTACAAGAAAATAAATTTGTATTATATATTCAATTTGATGTAGGTATAAAATGATCACTACAATTATGTGTTTCAAGAATTTGGGCACAATTATACCTAATTATCTAGAAATTATATAAAAATTGTAATATATTAAAATTTTAAATTATTATAAATAAATACATTTAAAACTCTAATAAAATATGAAAACAAATGGAAATGTTATATACATTAATTGTGTCAATTATCAAATCATAAAAAAATTGTTAAATACAAAAATTTGGATTCAAAATCACATATCAAATTGTTTTTGATACAAGTTTCTGAAATTTGTGATAAAATTTAAAGAGTGTAATAAACTATGTATATTTTAAGCATCTTTAAAGTTAACCCATTAACAAATAATGAGAAAAATGAATTAAAAATATTTTATTATTTGAAATCATACATTTAGGTAATATACTTTGTTTCTTAGGTTTAGCCTTTTAAATCATTCTAATAAGTCAAAAAGAAAATTGTTAATGTTTGTGATATTGTTCTAAATTATAGTGATATTGATAAATTAAAATAAATATAGTGATATTTATAAATTAAAATTACTTTTGTTTTTGTGAAAAAAAAATAATATCTTGATAAAATAAAAATAAAAATTAAAGATTAGTATTTTTTTTATTGACCAATTAGTATCAAAATCATTTTTTTTGGTTGATGTATGAACATTAAGTTTATAATTTTTTTGATTTACTTAAATTGTAAGAGTAATAATAATAAATTTTTACCAAGCAAAGAAAAAAAACGTCTTCATCCCGATTGGGTCGAGCTGCACAAGTTGGGGAAGAAAAGTCTCTAGCCCGGACTTGACAAAATATTCAGCTCTAGGTTATAATATGTACTTATGCACCTATACATACAAATAAAAATACAACAAGAATAATATTTTTTTAAAATATTGAGATTTACATGTATGTAATGAAGAATAACTCAATTTTTAAAATAATTAGTAATAATAGATAATGAACCTATTTTCAATTACTCATTAAATGTATAACTTGTGATGGTAAATATTCTACTAAATATGTTAATGTCATTGATAATCTATATAGAAAATAAGGGTTTGTTGGTGTGCCGCCTCTATCAACAATTGTACAATAACACTGCCTCCACCATGCGGGGACAAATCTATGTAGGGGCTCGGGTGGGTTGAAACCCAACCCGATTTTTTTTTAAAATTAGAAATATGACATAACCCTTAATTTCATAAAAACATTTAATAAAAAATCAATTTTTTTATCTAATCATTAAAAAATGGTAAAACTTTACTTTTATATACTTGTTTTTTTCAAAATTTTCTCGTTATTATTTTAATCCCACCCTAAATTTTTTTCAAGTCCACCCCAGTTCGAAATCCTGGGTCCATCCCTGCCTCCATGTCCCAATCATTATTCTCTATGTATGCACTAACACTGCCTCCTCCATGTCACAATCATTATTCTCTATGTATGTTTGCAATCTTCTAAATGTGTAATTTATATAACATTTATTTGTAACTCCTTTTATTCTCAAATTTGTGTTTGTAGACGTGGTTAATGTTTTTAGCTTAAATTTATCACCATTCTTATTCATCCGAAATGAGGAGAACCATCATTTCTTTGAATTATGTCTCTTTTATGTATTGCTAATCAATAAATTTGTTAAGTAGTTTTGTTTTGATGTATTTGATTGAACAATGTAATTGTAATACCTCTTATGAAATAATTTTTTTTTTTGAAATTTGTTTTTCATGTTTAGATTTTAGATCTAAATTAAATTTATATATTACAAATAAATTTTACAAGAAAATAAATATGTATTATATATTCAATTTGATGTAGGTATAAAATGATCACTACAATTATGTGTTTCAAGAATTTGGGCACAATTATACCTAATTATCTAGAAATTATAAAATTATATAAAAATTGTAATATATTAAAATTTTAAATTATTATAAAGAAATACATTGAAAACTCTAATAAAATATGAAAACAAATGGTAATGTTATATACATTTAATTGTGTCAATTATCAAAATCATAAAAAAATTGTTAAACACAAAAATTTGGATTCAAAATCACATATTAAATTGTTTTTGATACAAGTTTCTGAAATTTGTGAAAAAATTTAAAGAGTGTAACTAACTAGGTATATTTTAAGCATATTTAAAGTTAACCCATTAACAAATAATGAGAAAAATGAAGTAAACATATTTTATTATTTGAAATCACACATTTAGGTTATATACTTTGTTTCTTAGGTTTAGCCTTTTAAATCATTCTAATAAGTCAAAAAGAAAATTGTTAATGTTTGTGATATTATTCTAAATTATAGTGATATTAATAAATTAAAATAAATATATTGATATTTATAAATTAAAATGACTTTTGTTTTTGTGAAAAAAAATAATAACTTATATAGCAACTTCGCACAACACCTTTACTTTATATATATATATATATATATATATATATTAATTTATATATATATATATTATATCATTGAAAAAATAATAATTACTTTCATTACAAATTAATTTTAGAAGTATGTTTTAATAATAAATTTTGATCGTTTAAAAATTATTTAAAATAAAATTAAAATAATAAATTAAAAAAAAAACTAATAAATAATTAACTTTTTAAGTAACCGTGATAAACTAATTAATCTAATTATTTATAATTTTGAGGTTAATATTGAAAAATTAATAAATAATTGATAAAATTGATGTTGGATGAAACAACATATTTTATACATATTAATGATATATTTACAAATGTACAAAGGCCGTAAAGAACCCTCACATAGATTTTGTTATAATTATTCTTTTCTCTCTTTTATCCTTTTCTTCTCTTATAACATAATTCTATCTCAACTTGTTCATATTTTATACATTTGAACAAGTTGAGATAGAGTTATGTTAAGATTCAAATGTTATTTAAACAAAACTAACATATATTAATTTAGGTTATGGTCTATATTAAAACTTTAGATTTTTGTGTGTATCGCATCTATTACCATGCCCCATCGCTGTAAACCAGCACCGCCTTCTTCTTCATTCCCTAATTATTATTTTCTTTGTTTATTTGTAATCTTCTAAAATGTTTAATTTATATGGCATTTTAATTTTCTAAAATAAACATATTAATGATTCAAAATTTTAAGAAAATTTAATAATATTAATACTGGTAAAATATTTTAAAATATAATTATCATCAAACAACAACTATATATGTATGTAATTTTAATCATTACATATTTTAAAATATTATATAATATTAATTGAAAACAATATTAAGTATTTTTATGTATGTAATTTTAATCATTAATACAAAAATAATTAAATTGAAATAATTTAAAGAATATATGTAATTAGTGTGATATTTTATATTTTGTAAAAAATTATTAAAAAGAAAATTAACTATAATAATATATATATATATATCTATGCATATACAGTGTAAAAAAATTAATTTTTATTACAAAATAATTTTAGAGTAATTTTGTGATAAATTATTGATTTTAAATTTAAAAAAGATATAGAGTATTAACTAATTAATTTAAGTTCATTATAATATTGAGGTTAATATTGAATAATTAATAAACAATTGATTATAGATTGATTATAGTGTTGTTAGCCAAAAACAATATTTTATACCTACTAAGAAAATATTTATAAAAGGATTTGGACCAAAAAACCCTCCAATTTATTTTGCTCTAATTATTTTTTTTCTCTTTCGTTATCTTTTCTATCAAAACAGTTTCCTATTTCTCAAAATTTTACCTTATTCAATTGAATAAGGAGTCAAGTTAAGATTCAAATATCATTTAAACCAAATTACTAAAGAAATTAATGGTAGTGATGATCTATATAGAAATTAAGGGGTTTGAATGCGAAAACGGATTAAGTATGTAGACATATTTAACCATTTAACTAGGCGTAGAACATACAGTCTGAAGGGCTCGAACACAAGAACTTAGGGTTAGTATCAACCTCTTATTGTCGCTATGCTAGAATATATGATTTGTTTTCGATTCTATCTAGAAACACTTTGAATTTAAATAGGGTACCATGGTTGTGTGTCATGTTAGTTCTATTTTAATTACCCAAAAAAAAAGAAATTAAGAGTTTTAGTGATGTGCCACCTTTATCACCGTATCCTACCCCACTGTTGTATAGCACAACGCCTCATCTAGCATTACCCAAACTATTATTCTCTATGAATGCTTGTAATTCTAAAAAGTGTAATTTATATGATATTTTTTTTATCTCCTTTTATTATAAAGTTTGTGTTTTTATATGTGGTTAATTTTTTAAGCTTAAGATTTATCATGGTTCTTACTCAATCCTTATATCAAACAACGTAAACCAAATTTTCCTTGAATCATATCTATTTTAAATATTGCAAGACTAACCAATAAAGTTGTAACAGGTAATTTTATTTTAATGTATAAGATTGAATAATGTCATTGTAATACCTTTTATGAAATAAAATAAATTTAATTAAATATGTTTTTTCTATTTAGATATTAGATCTAAATCAAATTTATGATATTACAAATAATTTTTATAAGAAAATACTTATATATTATATACTCAATTTAATGTAGGTTTAAAATGATTACTACAATTATGTATTTCATTAATTTGGGAACAAGTATACCAAATTATCTTGAAATTATAAAATTATATAAGAATTGTAATATATTGAAAATTTAAATTATTATAAAGAAAGAAATTTAAAACTATTATAAAAAATGGAAAAAATAGTGATAATATATATTAATTGTTTTTATTATCCAATGAGAAAAAAATTGTTAAACAAGCAAATTTGGATTGAAAATCAAATATTAAATTATTTATAATTGATAATTGTATCAATTAAATTCTAAAATTTGTGAAAAAATGTAAAGAGGGTAACTAATTATGTATAATTTTAAGCCTCGCTAAACTTAATCCATTAACAAATAATGAGAAAAATGAAATAAAAATATTTTATCATTTGAAATCACACATTTAGGATATATACTTTGTTTTTTAGGTTTAGCCATTCAAATAATTTTAATGAGACAAAAAGAAAATGGTTGATATTTGTGATATTGTTCTAAATTATAGGGATATTAATAAATTAAAATGACTTTTTTTTTGAAAAAGGAAAAGGAGTTGATAAATTATTAAAAAAACACTTTAAACTTACTAGTTTTTTATTGACCTGAAAGTAGAAAAAAAAATTCGATGTTAAATTCGAAAAAATCATTAAGTTTTAAAATTTGTGTCGTATCTTCTGCACGAATTGGTCAAGTCGTACAAGAACAGGGAAGAAAAGTCTCAAGCACGAATGGATGAGACTTGATCAAATGTTAATCTCTAGTTGACAATATCTACTTATGTATCTACACATCCAAATTAAAATACGACCAGAATAATATTTTGTAATCAAATATTGATATTTACATCTATGTAATGAAGAATAACAAAATTTAAAAAATATTGTTAACCATATGTATAATCTTGTTGAAACAAATAATTTTTTTTATGATGAACTTATTGTTAATATTCTCATTCTCAAACATCATTTACTATATTAGTTTTTAGAAAGAAAAAAACCCTTAACATGATACAAACTATAATATTGAATCTTTGTATGCTTAATGGTGTAAGATCATTTTTAACAAAGAAATTTTAACATATTGACAAGATATTCTAAAATGTAATTATCATCAAACAAAAACCATCTAAGATGGTAGTTATAAATATATTCTCTTCATGAGTATTAAATTATTTGAATCTTAATTGTGCAATCTCATTATTTTAGATATCCCATTTTATATTCAATCTTTCATTAGAAGGAACATCTATCAACATGAAAATGTTTAATCTAATTAAAAAATCAATATAAACTAAATAAATTATGAAAGAATAAACAATAAACATATTGATAATTTAAAATTACGATAAAAATTTAATAATAATAAGATTAAAAATTGTTTGAAATATAATATAACCTTATTTATAAATGTTCTTTTACAAATTATACTAGTAAACTTTATTAATGACATTATCGATATATATTATATGTATGATTTATAAATTGTGTTACAGGACCTTATTCATAATCATATTTGTTCATATAAATCACAATAACTACTTTGTTATTAATTTATATAATATATTAATTTATTTCATAAATCATAACGATCTTCTAACTGTTTAAACTGGATCGATACTCTCTCTGTCATGCTCTTCAAAGCTTGAGGACTAGCAACGTAATTGAAATAACAGGGGTTATGAGGTTACTAAAGTTATCGATAGGAACAAAAACAACCATTGAGATGGTCATTCTGAAGGAGAATGCATATTTCAAAGTTATGTTGTGTCTTGTAGATAATGTCATTATCAAGGTCTCAAAAAAACTCTATTACAAATGGGACATCATAAAGTATGCAAGTAAAAATTGAGATTTATTGAATATACTTGAATATTTGGGTTAATAAAGAAGTTTTAAAGTTGTCTTGGTGAAAACTCTAGATATAGAAGATATACGATAAAACTTATGGGTCATCCGATATTGATGAATACATTTAGGCTATATAACATTGACTAATGCAATCGGGTCATCTCTAACATTGTGTAATGCATATGGATTATCTTGCATTGACTAATGCATATGTGTCATCTAACATTGACTAATATATTTAATCCATCTCTAGCATTGACTAATACATTCGGTCCATATTTGATATTATCCAATGAATTTAGGCCATCAGATATTGACGAATTCATATGGGTCATCTGGTATTAGCTAATGCATTTTGGCCATATATGACACTGAGTAATGCATTTTCATTCACTGATGTATATAGGCAATCTGACATTGACTAATGCAACTAAGTCATCTCTAGTATTGAGTAATGCATATAGTTCATCTTGGTATTAACTAATGTATCTGGGAATCTAGGATTGACTAATACATTTGGGCCATCTTTAACATTGACTAATGAAATTGGGTCATCTCTAACATTGACGAATGAATTTTGGCCATCCGACATTGACTAATGGATTTGGGCCATCCAACATTGACGTATGGATCTAAGCCATTTGACATTGACAACTGCATTTGGGCTATTCGACATCGATGAGTGCATATGGGCCATCTAACATTGTCGAGTGCATCTGGGTCATCCGAAATTCCCGAGTGCATCTGGGCCATCTAACATCGACAAATGCATTTGGGCCATCCGAAATCGACGAATGCATCTGGGCCATACGACATTGAAAAATGCATATGTTAAGTTATCTTAGGGCAACTCTAGTTCAGAGACGAGACATACATTGATTAATATATTTGGGGAATTTGACAAAATTCAAGTCAAGATGGAGATTTGTTGAGTTATCTTGAGTTGGTGATGTAAGAAAATAAAATATTGAACAAAAGGAAATTATATATTTTTGGTGTAATCTTGATTTAAGAAAATAGGATTAACACAAAAGAAAATTTATTTTACACAGAATAAAATTTATTAAATTTCATAAAAATGTTTCGTCTTATTTTAAAGTTTTCAATAATACGAGATAAAATTTTAAATATATTTTAAATGGGAGATTAATGATAGGGGTGCGGAAAATTTGTAGAAAATGGGGTGATGAATGATATGTCAATGCACATGTCACATTACAAATAGGGCGCGTATAAATTTCTTTCTTTAGTTTTAAATTTTGCACATCACCAAAAGCATTTAATAATATTTATCTCTTCAATAATTTATTATTTATAAAAATTATTTAATAATTTCACTATCTTTAAATTTTTATTATAAAATTATTATAAATATTTACTTTATTTGAAATTGAATTATTATGAGATAATTTATTAATTACTACTCCATACTAATAAATAAATAGAACTCAAATTACTAATATTCACCCTACATAAAAATAAAAAAGAAAATGATATATTAAGTTCAAATATAATGTACTAGTTGAATTGAATTTTTTAATAAATCTTATAAGAAGATGAAAAAAATGTAGAAGATACTTTTAAAGAGAGGTAAGATAGAGAAATTTTAAAATGAAAAATAATAGTTTAGTGATATATATATATATATTTAATTTTTATTATATATATATATATATATATATTGATAATTTAATATATTTTTTAAAAATATATATTTATATATTTTATTAATTTGATTAATTCATTCTCCTTATTAATACTCATTTTAAAAATATATATATATATATTTTATGAATTTGACTTATTCATTATCTTTATTATTACTCATTTTATTTAAGTGGTCTATAGGTTTGTTTTCACACTAAAAATTATGTCTTATTATTGTTTTCATAGTACCAAGGTCATTATAACTGACTTCATCATGTTTACCCCATAGAATTGAACATTTACACCTACTTGATTGTTTAAAAATAGATAATGACGGTTGTGTGAGTGACAGTCCTTAGACTATTTCATACACGTATTTCAAAGACAAATTTAAAATGTTTTTTAAAAGACTTTTTTCCTTTCTTAATTCTTCTAAAAGTAAATTAGGTGGCAACTCTTAAATAGTCAAGTTTTTCTAGGTCTACTATCTTAGAGAAGAGCTTAATCTGAGCAAGTTTTTGAGGAAGTCGATTTATTCGACATTTTTGAAGTAAATTCAAGCATAACCTACCATTTTGGTTTCCCGTTCTTCTTATTATTCGAGAGTAAGGTATGAGGCTAATTTCGATACGAGTCGATTTATTTACATGGATGATTTTAGATGTATACAAACGTATACTAACTAAAGATAAAATAAGCTATAGAAACAATTCTTGATGTTTGTAATTCTCCAAAATAAATTAAAATTCTCACATGTGCCAACACTAACAAATTTCACAAATGGGAGTTGAAATTAAATGACACTATACTAAAATAACAATTAAGAAGCTACCTTTCCACCATATTTATGAATTAATAAACCCTAAAAATCATAACTTCGAACCACCACGACTTTTAATACATTTCATGTAGCAAATTAACACACCAACAAACCATAACAATGAATATAGTGTTGGAGTTTTGACCAGTGTACTTGAACTAATAATAAATATAATATATAATTAAAGAATGTATGTTTTTTTTTCAAGGGAGATGAAAGCACACACAATCAATTAGGAATAAAATTTTGTCTTTTTAAATAAAAATATAGCACTTTTATCAATTTTGGGTGAAAAAAAATTAACTTACGAATTGGTTGGGGGAAGACACAATTATTTAGTTAGACAAATGACTTTTCTTCTTTATTTATAAATCATGGAGTATTTTTACTATTAGTGAAATTGTTCTATTTTTATGTATTTTTTTTTATGATTATGATGTTTATGAAATTGATGTATTTTGTTTATGGTAAACCTCTATTACATGCGAATAATTTGTCAATTATTATTGATATAATGAATATTTTAAGTTGTCTGTAAGTCTCATTTTTGATATAATCTAAAGAGTTTTTTATGGTAAATTTATGTTTTATTACTCGTTTTGACCTGATGCAATTTGTTGATTTTGATATATATTTAAATGTGACAAAAAAAATTTAAAAATCATATTCTGTATTATTAATTTAGGTCAATATTTATTCTTTATTTTTACATTTATTTATTATTGATTTAAAAATTAATTAAAAATATATTAAAATAGGCACTAATTTAAAAAAATATTTATTTTAGAAGAAATAAATTGAGAAAACATAATATATATATCATTTATTAAAATTTATTTTATTAAGAATTAAACAACTAATACAATACTATAATTATTTAAAAGAAATACTGAATAGACAATAAATTGTTTTTGTCACATATATATATATATATATATATATTCACACCATCTCAATTAAATTTATAGTTATATTTTTTATATATAATTTTTTATGTACTATTAGAAATTTTATTTTCAAGTATTATTTTGTCATATTATTTAATATTAGTTGAAAAAAATATGAAGTGTTTTAAGTAAGTACTTTTAATCACATAAAGAAAAATAATTAAATTGAAATCAATATAATCAGTTTTAAGAAGATAAGTAATTAATGAAGTATTAATTTATTTTTTATACTTTTGTAAAAAATATTAAAATAAAAATAAACAATAATTATATATTATCAATAAAATATTTATATATATATATATATATATTGACATAGATATATTTATATTCATAATACATCATTTGAAAAAATAATAATTACTTTTATTACAAATAATAAATTTGAAACGTTTAAAACATAATTAATTTTAAATGTTTAATAAATAATTAATTTTAAATTATAATAATAAATTTTAAAAAATTAATAACTAATATATAATTAACTTTTAATTTTGACTAATCGTGATAAAATTATTAATTTTTGTTGATTATAATATTAAATAATTAATGAATAATTGTTAGACAAAAGAAATATATTTTATACCTACTACTAATTTATTTAGAAAAAATGGACATGTCTATAATTTATACCATGAGCTTAGGGTTCTTACTATCCTTAATATAAATTGAGGAAATATGAGTTTTGCTTGAATTAAATATTTTCATGTCTTAAAAAAATAACCAATAACGATGTAAAATTAGTTTTGTTTTAATGTATATGATTCATGAATGTAATTATAATTATTGGATGGAATAACAATTAAATTGGTTGAAATGTGTTCTTGATGGTTAGAAATTAAAAATTAAATTTATGATATTACAAATAAATTTTATAAGAAGACACATATATCATACATTCAATGAGATTCAAGTGTAAAATAATCAGAGATTTATGAGGGACTACAATTATCATGTTATCTGGTATTAAATTTTATAAAAAGATGTTTCTATATAAAAAATGAGATTCAAGTAAAATATTAAAAATTTTAATTATTATAAAAAGATAAACTTAAAAGTTTTATAAAATATGAAAATAAAAAAGAATTTTGGTTTATATATTTAATTGTGTTTCGGGGAGGAGTCTAGACGCAGGATATAAATAATCATATGTCTCATCACCGACCAAACTTGAAAAAATAACCGCTTAAGGAAAACAAATCGGGTGAATTGTAATTGGTCAGTGAAAATACTAAAATTTATAAAAAAATCAAATAGTAACTAATTACATATATTTCAATTATTTCTAAAGTTAACCCAAAAACAAATACTGAAACAAATACTGAGAAATAGAGTAAATATTTTTAATTTTATCATTTAAAATCACAAATTTAGGTTAGATAATTCCCTAAATTTCTATTATAAAGATTAGACAAAAGGAAAATTGTTGATGTTTGTGATATTGTTTTAAATTATTTAGATATTGATAAATAAAAAATGACTAATTTTAGAATTGTGAAAAATAATAATAAGTTGATAAATTAAAAAAAATATTTTCAGTTTATTAATTGTTTAATTAATCCGCAACAATAAAATCATTTTATTTGTTAAAAATCATTTTACTTTAAGTTTGTAATTTTTTTGATTGGCGTACAAGACTGGGAAAGAGAATTCTCTGGCATTCCATGTTAGGCTAAATGATGTTTTTAATCAATTGATTGACATTTTGTAATGAAGAATAACTAAATTTCTTAAAGAATTAACAATATTACATAACTTGCTAGTGCTTCCTAAATGTACAAACTTATGAAGGTAAGCAAATGTTTTATTATGAATTATCAATTACATAATGCAAGTATTGTCAATTGATCATATATATATATATATATATGTTTGAGAAAGCAAATACAATTTCAATTACCATTTAGTAATAATGTTTTTAGTAATTAAACACCTTAGTTTTACATAAACTATACAAATATACTATGTTATTGAGTATTCAATCATTTGTGCTCAATTGTGCAAGTTCATTTTTGTTAGGTGATCTCGTCTAAAATATCTTTGAAGGAGGATGTCCATTTACAACATGATCCAATTCAACTTTAAGAAGGATGTTCATTTACAACCTGAACAAATTTAACTAAGAAATAAGTTGTAATGTTTTACTTATATCTTATATTGTATCGAAAGTTTTGGTATAAGAAAATTCATAATTCTACCATAACTTGATTTTAGTATACCTTAATTTTTGTACGGTATCGTATTATATCGTAGATACCAAAAAAATATATTTACTTAAACAATAAAAAATTATTTAGTATGAGTACATAAATGTTAGACAAAACTAAAATTTCTATCATAAAATAAAATATATTTTTTTGAGAATTCAACATTTGTATAGACTAGCAATGGTTAAAAACTAAATTTACTTACAAAAATTAGATAACATGAATAAACATATGTATAGTCTTCAAGTTAGACTAAATTAGAGGGAATGGAGATCTAGAATGCTTTTGCATATGTAATTTGTTTTTTAAAAATTGATATTACACTCCATGTTTAAGGTTACATGGAATTTTAATTTTAAAGTTATTCTTACTCTCTTTAGACATAGCTAATTTTTGGAGTTTATGATTTATCATGATTCATACTAATCTTTATCTAAAATAAGAAAAAACAAATAAAGTTGACCAATAAAGTTGTAAAAGTATTTTGTTTTGATATATATTATTGAACAATGTAATTGCAATACCTTTTATTAAATACAATTAAATTTGTTTTTTTAGATATTAGATCTAAATCAAATTTATGATATTAAATAAATTTTACAAGAAAATATATATATATTATATTCAATTTGATGTAGGTATAAAATGATCACTACAATTATGCGTATAATGAATTTAGGCTTGATTATACCAAATTCTTTTGAAATGATAAAATTATATAGAAATGGTAATATATTGAAAATTTAAATTATAAAGAAATAAAGTTAAAAGTATTATAAAATATGAAAAAATGAGATATTATATATTTAATTGTGTCTATTATAAAATCAAAGAAAAACGGTTAAACAGGAAAATTTGGATTGAAAATCACATATCAAATTATTTGTGTTTGATAATTGTATTAGGGAAATTCTAAAATTTTTGACAAAATTTAAAGAAAGTAATAACTAGGTATATTTTAAGCATAGCTAAAGTTAACTCATTAACAAATATTGAGAAATGAATGAAAACATATTATATCCTTTTTTTAATAAAGGAGAGCTATCGTGACACAACCATGATTCCCCTCTTAAACTCAAATCGTTTTCAGATGGAAATTGTTTATGTTTATGATATTGTTCTAAATTATAGGGATATTGATAAATAAAATAAGTTTTTTGTGAAAAATAATAATAAGTTATTAAATTTACAAAAAAAACAGTAAGCTTATCATTTCATTCGTTAATAAATCTGAAAAATATTAAATTTATAAATTTTTTAATTGACCTAAATTTGAAGAATAATAATAATTAATTTGTATCATGCCAAGACATAAAAAGTAATCATCAGAAATGGATCCAGCCGTACAATATGTTTTTTTGGTTGGTATTGACCAATAGCCACTTATATTTTTCTTTTTAAATATTGCATGCTTTTAAGAGAAAAAATTGTATTTTTGAATTATAAAGCTGATATTAAATTATAAATATTTATTAAAATTTAAAGTTAAAATAACCAATACTAACATATTTTTTCCTAAAATGATTCTATTCTAATTTTTAACTTCATTCTTTGTTATGTTTATCAAACCAGTCTTAAATGAGTATAACCGAAGTATAATTGAATTTAAATGTATTTAAAAACCGACTAAACTGAATTCACAATTAAGTTATATTTTAATTATAGTTTGATTTTGAATTACAAAAGATTTTCAACTAAATTACCTATTTATTGAGTGCATCAACTCTTTTGATCTTTGGTTGAGTCATTTCAGCCCTTGAAAAATAAAAATTTATACACTTAAAAAGATAAAAATGAAAAGTTCTTTATATACCCATGTTTGGTTAGATATATAATACTATAGATATAAAATACTAATGTCTACAGTAAATTTTAGTTTATGTTTGGTCAATATTTCTATTTTATTTTTATATAAGCAGGTATTAAAATTTTTAAATTTTCCCTTTTTCTTTTTATCCTACCTAGTAAAACATTTTCTTTCATTTTTAATCATTCATTTCATTTTTTTTCTTTCTTCAAACATTTGGATCATTCTTCTTATTTGTAACCTAAGTTCTTATGACAACTTATCTTCTTGTCTTTTTCATCTTAAAGTGGAACAGACTCGACCCTGAGTTTTGGGCTGCCCTAGGTGTAGTTTATGAAATTGTTTTTGGTGAGATTTCAACATATAACCATATAAAAATCTATTTTTAATAAATGGGCTGCCCTAGGGAGTGAGTTGCCCAAGCCCAAGAGCTTGACAGAATACCCAATGGCTAGTCCTGCGATGAATGAAGTTATTATCTTGGTGGAAATGATCTCATCTCAACTTTAAAAGGTAAACAAATTCTTTGTATTTTTTTACTTTTTTGTCAATATTTAAAGTTTAAATATAAATGATTGGTTTATAAGGGAATGTTTAAACAAGTTAAGAGAACAATGGCTTGTTTATGTAGGCAATAAGACCAGTCGTCTAGCTATTTTCAGGATAAGGTTGAACAATAATTTTGTTGTAATTATGTTATTGTATATTTAATTACAAAATTTTTATATGATGATTACTTTTTTTTATTGATTTAAATATATTTATTAATAAAATATAAAATAAGACAAGATAAATAATAAAATAATGTATATAAATACAAGTATGGAATAATCTTTTACTCTTTTTACTATTCTATTCAATAAAAAACAAAACATAAAATTATAAAACTTATATAATTTATACCTCTTTTATTCTTCCAACCAAATATTAATAATCTATATAATTTATACATTTTAATGCTACTATACAAATTATACCCCTTACAATTTATATAAATTTATATAATTTGTACCACGTAACAAACTAGGAGTAAGAATATTATTACATTTTTTAAGATAAAATATCACCGTTCTTACTCGTTCTTACTCATCCTCATCCAAAATGAGGAAAACCATATTTTCCTTGAATCAGGTCTCTTTTATGTATTGTAAAGTAAATCAATAAGGTTGTAGAAGTAGTTTTGTTTTGATGTATTGAATTGGACAATGTAATTTTAATACCTTTTATGAAATAAAATTAATTTTTTATAAATTTGTTTTTCCTGTTTAGATTTTAGATCTAAATTAAATTTATGATATTACAAATAAATTTTACAAGAAAATACATATGTATTATATATTCAATTTGATTTAGTTATAAAATGATCACTACAATTATATGTTTCATAAATTTGGGCACAATTATACCTAATTATCTAGAAATTATAAAATTATATAAAAATTGTAATATATTAAAATTTTAAATTTTTATAAATAAATACATTTAAAACTCTTATAAAATATGAAAACAAATGGTAATGTTATATACATTTAATTGTGTCAATTATAAAATCATAAAAAAATTGTTAAACACGAAAAATTGGATTCAAAATCACATATCAAATTTTTTTTAATACAATTTTATGAAATTTGTGACAAAATGTAAAGAGTGTAATTAACTAAGTATATTTTAAGCATCTTTAAAGTTAACCCATTAACAAATATGAGAAAAATGAAGTAAAAATACTTTATTATTTGAAATCACACATTTAGAATATATATTTTGTTTATTAGGTTTAACTTTTTAAATCATTCTAATGAGTATAAAAGAAAATAGTTAATGTTTGGGATATTGTTCTAAATTATAGTGATATTGATAAATTAAAATAAATATAGTGATATTGGTAAATGAAATTTATTTTGTTTTTGTGAAAAAAAAATAATAACGATAAATTAAAAAAATTAAAGATTAGTATTTTTTATTGATCAAATTGTAGCAAAATCATTTTTTTTTTTGGTTTGGTGTATGAACATTAAGTTTATAATTTGTTGATTGACTTAAATTGAAAGAGTAATAATAATAAATTTGTACCATGCAAAGACAAAAAAACGTCTTCACCGTACAAGTTGGAGAAGAAAAGTCTCAAGCACGAATGGGCCGGACATGACAAAATATTCAGCTCTAAGTGACAATATCTACTTATGCACTACACATACAAATAAAAATACAACAAGAAAAATATTTTTTTAACAGATATTGAGATTTACATATATGTAATGAAGAATAACTCAATTTCTAAAATAATTAGTAATAATAGATATAGAAGGTATTATCAATTACTCATTAAATGTATAACTTGGGATGGTAAAAATTCTTTTTGTTATTAGTGTTAGGGGTGTATATCACTCGTGGATGAATTTATTCAGATAAATGATAATTAAAATCCTAAGAGAATTACTAATTAAATAATACATCATTTGTTCACGATATGTATAATCTTGTGGAAGAAATAATTTTTTTTATGATGCACTTATTGTAATAATTCTCATTCTCAAACATCATTTACTACAATTGTTTTTAGCAAAAAAAAAGTTTTTGACAAAAACTATAAGATATTATGTTTTTTAATATTGAATTTATTTTTTCTCAATGGTGTAATATAATTTAATTTATAATTAATTTGATATATTATTATTGTAAAATATTTGAAAATGTATATCAACAACCATCTAAGATGGTACCTATAAATGTATTTTCTTCTTGAGTATTGAATTATTTAATACTTAATTGTGCAATAAATATCAAACTGAAAAAGGTTGTGTGGGTTATAAATCAATACAAACTGGAAAATCAAAAGTTTGTGATGACCCATTTCTATTGAAATATGTTTTGGTTGGTATTGACCAATAGCCACTTATATTTTTCTATTAAATATTGCATGCTTTTAAGAAAACATATTGTATTTTTGATTTATAAAGTTGATATTAAATTATAAATATTTATTCTATTCTAATTTTGAACTTCATTCTTAGTTATGTAATTATCAAATATGTCTTAAATGAGTATAATCGAAGTATAATTGAATTTAAATTTATTTAAAAACCAATTATACTGCATTCACAATTAAATTATATTTTAATTATCCTTTTACTTATATAACTCAATCTAAAGGAGGTGCTATTAAATGATGGATATATTTATTATGTGAACATACAGAATTTTTAGTATTAAATTTTAGAGATATGAAGAGATGGTACAAACTGATTTTGAATAACAAAATATTTTTAACTAAATTACCTATTTATTGAGTGTATAAACTCATCTTTTGTTGGGTCATTTTAGCCTTGAAAAAAAATAATTATATGCTTAAAAAGATAAAAATGAGAAGTTCTTTATATGCCACTATTTGGTTAGATATACAATATTTTAGTAATATATTATACTAATATCTATAGTAAATTTTAGTTGATTTTGGTCAATATTTTTTTATATTTTTTTTTGTATAAACAGGTATAAATTTTTTTAATTTTTCCTTTCTCTTTTTAACCCACCAAGTAAAATATTTTCTTTCATTTATTTATTTTTTGTTTCTTCAAACATTTGGATCATTTGTAACCTAAGTTCTTATGAAAACTTATCTTCTTGTCTTTTTCATCTTAGGGTGAAACAGAGCCGATCCCGGATTTTGGGCAGCTCCAGCCCCACTAGAAAAAAATCGATATATTTTTGTTGCCCTAGGTGTAGTTTAGAAAATTGATAAAAAAAAATTGTTTTTGGTAATATTTGAACCTATAACCATATAAAAATCTTAAGTTTTTATCTTGAACCATTAAGCTAAACAATGTTATGTTTAAAATCACAATAAATTTGAATAAATACCTTAATATTTTTAACAAATGTGCTTCGGGTTTACCCTAGGGCCAGTCATGCGGTGGAGGGAGTTACTCTCTTGGTGGAAATCATCTCAACTCAACTTTAAAAGGAAAACAAATTCTTTGGATTTTTTCCCCTTTTTTTCAATATAATTTAAATATAAAATATAAATGATTGATTTATTTAGGGAATGTTTAAACAAATTAAGAGAACAATTGATTATTTTTGTAGGCAATAAGACAAGTCGTCTAGCTATTTTCAGTATAAGGTTAAACAAATAATTAAGATTCAATAATTTTCTTGTGATTTTGTTATTACATATTTAATTACAAAATTTTTATATGATGATTACCTTTTTTATATATTTAAATATAATTATTAATAAAAATTAAAATAAGACAAGATAAATAATAAAATAATGTATATAAATATAAAGATGAAATAGTCTTGTACTCTTATTACTATTCTATTCAATAAACAACCAAACACAAAATTATAAAACCTATATAATTTATACCTCTTTTATTCTTCCAACCAAATATTAATAATATATATAATGTATACATTTTAATGCCTCTATACAAATTATACCCTTACAATTTTTATAAATTTATATAAATTTATATAATTTGTACCACGTATCAAACGCCCCCAAATAGTAATATTTTATAAATAAAAATTTTGCATACTAGTAGTAAGAATATTAATTACTTTTTGTAAGATAAAATATTAGTTTTGAGTAATGTTTTAAAATATTATTTGATAACAATATTAAGTAACAAAAACTAAAATAATTTAATAAATTTCAAGAATATATATGTAATAAATGTAATGATTTTTTTTTTGAAAAAACAATTAAAATAAAAAAATTAGCAATAATAATATAAAAAATTTAAAAATAAGTAACTAATAAATAAAGAAGTTTTTTTATTAACTGTGATAAATTAATTAATTTTAGTCGATTATAATATTGATGTTAATGTTAAATAATTATAAATAATTGATAAAATTGTTGTTGGAAAAAAATGAATTCATACCTAATACTGTTATATTTATAAAAGGACACATGTCTAAAAGAACCCTCACATTGAATTTTGCTCTAATTATTTTTTTCTCTATTTTATCGTCTTGTTCTCTTATTCCTTTCATACAGTTTTTTATTTTACAAAATTTTACATGAACAAGTTGAGATCAGAATCATGATAAAAAAATACTACTAAAGATGTTAATGTTAGTGATAATCTATATAGAAAATAAAGGTTTGTTGGTGTGCCGCCTCTATCAACAATTGTACACTAACATTGCCTCCTCCAAGTCCCAATCATTATTCTTTATGTATGCACTAACACCGCCCCCTCCATGTCCCAATCATTATTCTCTATGTATGTTTGTAATCTTCTAAAATGTGTAATTTATATAACATTTATTTGTAACTCCTTTTATTCTCAAATTTGTGTTTGTAGACGTGGCTAATGTTTTTAGTCTAAATTTATCACCATTCTTATTCATCCTCATCCGAAATGAGGAGAACCATCATTTCCATGAATTAGGTCTCTTTTATGTATTGCTAATCAATAAGGTTGTAGAAGTAGTTTTGTTTTGATGTATTGGATTGAACAATGTAATTGTAATACCTTTTATGAAATAAAATTATTTTTTTTGAAATTTCTTTTTCATGTTTAGATTTTAGATCTAAATTAAATTTATGATATTACAAATAAATTTTACAAGAAAATACATATGTATTATATATTCAATTTGATGTAAGTATAAAATGATCACTACAATTATGTGTTTCATGAATTTGGGCACAATTATACCTAATTATCTAGAAATTATAAAATTATATAAAAATTGTAATATATAAAATTTTTAAATTATTATAAAGAAATACATTTAAAACATTGATAAAATATGAAAACAAATAGTAATGTTATATACATTTAATTGTGTCAATTATCAATTCATAAAAAAATTGTTAAACACGAAAATTTGGATTCAAAATCACATATCAAATTGTTTTTGATACAAGTTTCTGAAATTTGTGACAAAATTTAAAGAGTGTATGTAATTAACTAGGTATATTTTGAGCATCTTTAAAGTTAACCCATTAACAAATAATGAGAAAAATGAATTAAAAATATTTTATTATTTGAAATCACACATTTAGGTAATATACTTTGTTTTTTAGGTTTAGCCTTTTAAATCATTCTAATAAGTCAAAAAGAAAATTGTTAATGTTTGTGATATTGTTCTAAATTATAGTGATATTGATAAATTAAAATAAATATTGTGATATTTATAAATTAAAATTACTTTTGTTTTTGTGAAAAAAATAATAACTTGATAAATTAAAAAAAATTAAAGATTAGTATTTTTTATTGACCAATCAGTAGCGAAATCATTTTTTTTTTGGGTTGGTGTATGAACATTAAGTTTATAATTTTTTTGATTTACTTAAATTGGAAGATTAATAATAATAAATTTTTACCATGCAAAGACAAAAAAAAGTCTTCATCCCGATTGGGTCGAGCTGCACAAGTTGGGGAAGAAAAGTCTCTAGCCCGGACTTGACAAAATATTCAGCTCTAGGTTATAATATCTACTTATGCACCTATACATACAAATAAAAATACAACAAGAATAATATTTAATTTTAAATATTGAGATTTACATCTATGTAATGAAGAATAACTCAATTTCTAAAATAATTAATAATAATAGATAATGAACCTATTGTCAATTACTCATTAAATGTATAACTTGTGATGGTAAATATTCTACTAAAGATGTTAATGTCAGTGATAATCTATATAAAAAATAAGGGTTTGTTGGTGTGCCGCCTCTATCAACAATTGTACAATAACACTACCTCCACCATGCGGGGACGAATCTATGTAGGGGCTCGGGTGGGCTGAAACCCAACCCGAATTTTTTTTTTACAGTAGAAATATGACATTACCCTTAATTTCTTCAAAACATTTAACAAAAAATCATTGTTTTTTTATCTAATCATTAAAAAAATGGTAAAACTTACTTTTATATACTTGTTTTTTTCAAAATTTTCTCGTTATTATTTTAAGCCCACCCTAAATTTTTTTCAAGTCCCCCCAGTTCGAAATCCTGGGTCCATCCCTGCCTCCATGTCCCAATCATTATTCTCTATGTATGCACTAACACCGCCTCCTCCATGTCCCAATCATTATTCTCTATGTATGTTTGCAATCTTCTAAATGTGTAATTTATATAACATTTATTTGTAACTCCTTTTATTCTCAAATTTGTGTTTGTAGACGTGGCTAATGTTTTTAGCTTAAATTTATCACCATTCTTATTCATCCTCATCCGAAATGAGGTGAACCACCATTTCCTTGAATTAGGTCTCTTTTACGTATTGTTAATAAATAAGTTTGTAGAAGTAGTTTTGTTTTGATGTATTGGATTGAACAATGTAATTGTAATACCTTTTATGAAATAATTTTTTTTTAAAAATTTATTTTTCATGTTTAGATTTTAGATCTAAATTAAATTTATGATATTACATATAAATTTTACAAGAAAATACATATGTATTATATATTCAATTTGATGTAGGTATAAAATGATCACTACAATTATGTGTTTCATGAATTTGGGCACAATTATACCTAATTATCTAGAAATTATAAAATTATATAAAAATTTTAATAAATAAAAATTTTAAATTATTATAAATAAATATATTTAAAACAAATGGTAATGTTATATAATGAGAAAAATGAAGTAAAAATATTTTATTATTTGAATCAAACATTTAGGTTATTTACTTTGTTTCTTAGGTTTAGCCTTTGAAATTATTTTAACGAGTCAAAAGGAAAATAGATAATATTTGTGATATGGTTCTAAATTATAGTGATATTGATAAATGAAAATAAATTAAAATGACTTTTGTATTTTGTGAAAAAGAATAATAAATTAATAAATTAAAAAAATAATTTAAGCTTAGTATTTTTTGATGGATAAGACAGTAGCAAAATATTTTTTTTTATTGAATTCAATTGTAAAAGTAATAATAATTAATTTTTACCATGCCAAGAGAAGAAAAGTCTTCAGCCTAAATGGATCGAGCCGTTCAAGTTAAAAAAGAAAAGTCTCTATCGCGAATGGGCTGGACTTGACCAAATCTTCAGCTCTAGTTTATAATATCTACTTGTGCACCTACACATACAAATAAAAATACAACAAGAATGATATTTATTTAACAAATATTGAGATTTACATCTATGTGAAGAAGAATAACTCAATTTTTAAAATAATTAGTAATAATAGATAAAGAAGGAATTATCAATTAATATATAATTTTAATCGTTTAAAAATAAATAATTTGTAATTAATATAATAAAAAAAAGATTAATAACTAATATAGAATTAACTTCTTTTTTTTTGACTAATTGTTATAAAATAATTTATTTTCGTTGATTATAATATTTAATAATTAATAAATAATTGTTACAAAAGAAAATATATTTTATACCTACAACTAATTTATTTATAAAAAGGAAATATGACTATATTTTTGCCATGATGGTCTATATAGAAACTAAGAGTTTATGTATTGCATTGTCTCTATCAACATGCTCTGATAGTTATATATAACCAACGCTTCCTTCTCCATGCCTCAACCATTGTTCCTTACCAATGTTTGTAACCTTGTAAATATTTGTGTCCTTAGACAATGTTAGTTTTAAGAGCTTAGGATTCATCATGTTTTTTACTATCCTTAATATGAAATGAAAAAATTCAAGTTTTTCTTGAATCAAATCTTTTCAAGTCTTGCAAAATAACCAATAAAGTTGTAAATTAAATTTGTTTTAATGTATAGGATTCATGAATGTAATTGTAATTTTAATTTGTTGATGAAATAAAATTAAATTGGTTGAAATGTGTTCTTCATGGTTAGAAATTAAAATTAAAATTAAATTTATGTTATTACAAATAAATTTTATAAGAAGACACATATATCATATATTCAATCTTATTCAGATATAAAATAATTAAGGATTTATGAGGGACTCTAATTATTATGTTCTCTAATATAAAATTTTATAAAAAGTTGTTTCTTTATAACTTATACGGTAATATATTAAAAATTCAAATTATTATAAAAAGATAAACTTAAAAAATTTCTAAAATATGAAAATAAAAAAGAATTTTGGTTTATATATTTAATTGTGTGTTCGGTCGGAGTCTACGCGCGGGATATAAATAATCATATGTCTCGTCCCCGATCAAAATGCAGAAAAACTATTTTAACGAAACAAACCGAGTGAATTGTAAATGTTAAGTGAAGAGTATGAAATTGAAAAAATTAAATAGTAACTAAATACAAATATTTTAATTATTGTTAAAACTAACCTACAAACAAATATAGACAAAAATTGTTAAAATGTCTCATTTTTATCATTTGAAATCGCAAAAGTTAGATTGATGCTTTCCCCTAAATTTCTAGTATAAAGACCTTAACCATTTAAATCATTTAAACGCCTTAAACTATTTTCTAAGAATGTTGAAAAATAGAGAATTTATTAAAATATTTTTCTAAATAAAACGAGAAATTATTTCGATTTTAAGATTAATTTCAAATATTTTCTCTATTTATCTAAACTTTTTAGCACAAAATTTGAGTATTATGACAAAAACAATATCAAAGAAAAATTATAAAATTTTATATTTTATTTTACCATTCAATGTATTAATATTGAACTTTGGGATAATTTCATATTTTACTTATTTTCCTCTTAGTCGACATGTATGAAATTATATAATTTTTCTAGCCGTATAAGTTAACATTGATATCCTAAACGAGCGCGTCTAGCATGTTTTTCAAAGTATGAGGGTCACTATAACGGACTCTATTAAGTTCACGGAAATAGAACTCAACAATTACACCTACTTGAATGTTTAAAAATAGATTAGGCATAGTTCCATAGACGTATGATAAAAATAGGTTCTCAAACATAGAAGTATGCCTAGGAGTTGGATTATTAAATAAATAACAAAATTTTCATGTTTTAAACGATCTCATGATGGTCATTCCAGGTCTTGATTTAAAGACTCAGACCTAGTGAATCCTGTCTCCATATCAATCCTTCGTTCGAAATAGGCTATTAATTGAGAAATTCCGTCAATCAAAGGTGAGAGCTTTTAGAGTCTTGAGGGAGCACCACCTCTAGAATACATACGACATTAGACGACGCGAGAGTGTATGATCAACACATATAAAACGCCTACGTTCCGCTTGCAGCTAATACAACCACATCCGCCACCAACTATCCGATCATCAATTGTGAAACAAGCAGGGAAGAGGCGTTTAACGTCTATGAATAGTCAGGCTACCAGACCGATTCTTAGGATGTCTCACTCCAAAGTAGGGTTATCGGTTAAAAAAGCATTCCGATGAAAAAAATCCATAATTTCATAGCTGACTGATTTCTAGGGTTTCCTAGCTCATAAAAATGGACGATCATAGCCTTCTAATCTCTTTTAGACTTTGCGCAACCCGTGCTTCTTTCCACTCCAGCTAATCATTTTCGAGCAATTGGAAGCCGCTTTCGATGACGAAGCTGATAAATTTATATTACGCGATCCTTACTGTCCATCTTTAGAAGCCAACTCCCCTCTTTCGTACCCAGGATCCGGAATGGGAGAATCCACCTTCTTAGGCAAGCTATTATTTAGTTTAGGTCTGAAAGACCAGAAACGGAGACTACCCGAGCTAATGATAGAGGCAAGAACACTTTCCAGCCAAGTCCCATTAATTGATCATAACGATATCGTGGAAATGCTGCACGAACCGCTTATGCCCCGATGGTGGGGCCTTATGGGGACGGGCCCAGCTCAATAGGGACGTTTCGGAGTAGAGACCATCCATTTGTACGGATGTGTGAGTCACAATGCCACGAGACCATTTCGCACACGCAACCAAATAAATAATCTAAAATGATTTTTTATAAATATTTTCATTTCTTTATTTTTCAAAGAGTAAAAGTAGATGGTGACTTTTAAATATTGAAGTAGGTATGGGTCTACTATCTTAGAGTAGAGCTTGACCTGAGGTTAACCTACCATTTTGGTTTCCCGCCCCCTCGATATTCAAGAGTAAGGTATGAGGCTAATTGCAATACGAGTCGATTTCTCGACCTAGACGATTTTAGATGTATTCAAAAGTATACTAACAAAACACAATATAAACTCTTTAAACAATTCTTGGTGTTTCTATTTCTTAAAAATAAATTGAAACTCTCACATTATTTAACACCAACAGTTTCTAAAATTCAAATTTAAGCACTCTCATACAAGTTTGTTCAATGCACCCACCTTTATCAATCAACAATTTTCATAACTAGAAGTCACATTTCCACTATTTATAACTTAATGAACCATATAAATAATACCTCCGAACCAACACGAGTTTTAATACATTTAATGTCACAAATTAACTCAACCAACAAACAATCCACTATTAATGAATACTAGAAGGATTTCCGTGCGATGCAAACGGATAAATATATAAGCGAAATAATTAAGAAATAAAATTAAAAAAAATTATAAAATAAAATAAACATAAATTTTTATCTTAATTAAATTTTGTTATATAAAAAATTAACACATTTAAGTTTCATTTCTTTTATTTACATCTTTACACGTGAATTATAAAAAATTAATAATTATTTGAATTTTATTACATAAATTTTACCATTATATTGTGTTTTGATATTAATTTAATAGTATCATAATTGTTAGGCACTGTATATATTAAATATATAAGTTTGAAATTTTTTAATATTGTTATTTTATTTATTCCATTTTTTATAAATATTGTGTGGAGTCATTTATTCTCATATTTATTATAATTTTTTATAGAAATTTGTTTTAGATACAAATGAAATAAATTATTACAAATATGGTCATTTTATTCAAAATTTTAGTTTTTTCGTTCTATTAATTTAATTTAATTTTCCCATTTTTTTAACGTAAATTATCACTTTATCTCAAATAGGTAAAAATAATATGTTTGTATTTTTTTCTTTTAAACATAATTATTTCATCTTTTACTTTATTCTCTAAAAAATTTTAGAAACAGTTTATTATCAATCAAAATATTAATTAAAATATATGTGAAATATCTATTAAAAAATAACACTAAACCATTATATAAATTTTATAGTATCAATATTGTTTTTTAATTTATTCTATTTTTTTTAATATTGTGTGGAGTCATATAATCTCATATTTATTATAATTTTTTTTATATAATTAAAATAAATTATTACAAATATGGTCATTTTATTTAAAACTTTAGTTTTTTCTTTCTATTAATTTAATTTAATTTTTCTATTTGTTTAACGTAAATTATTACTTTATCTTAAATAGGCAAAAACAATATTTTAGCAAAATAAGTTTGTGTTTTTTCTCTTTTGATCATAATTATTTCAGCTTCTACTTTATTCTCTCACAAATTTCGGAAACATTTTATTGTACATCAAAAGTCAAAATATTAATTAAAATATATGTGAAATATCTATTAAAAAATAATACTGAACCATTACATAAATTTTATAGTATCAATATTGTTTTTTCATTTTTTCCATTTTTTTAATATTGTGTGAAATCATTTAATCTCATATTTATTATAATTTTTTTTAGATACAATTGAAATAAATTATTACAAATATGGTCATTTTATTTAAAATTTTAGTTTTTTTGTTCTATTAAATTAAATTAATTTTCCTATTTTTTTAACGTAAATTATCACTTTATCTTAAATGGGTAAAAATAATGTTTTAGCAAAATATATTAGTGTTTTTCTCTTTTGATCATAATAGTTTCAGTTTCTACTTTATTCTCTCAAAAATTTCGAAAACAATTTATTATCTATCAAAAGTCAAAATATTAATTAAAATATATGTGAACATTTATTAAAAAATAATACTGAACCATCTTTTTTATGTCAACACCATAAAATTCATATTTCAAAATTACATATACTTATACTTAAACTTAAGTGTTATTATATATTAAAATATATGTGAAATATTTATTAAAAAATAATACTAAACCATCTTTTTTATGTCAACACCATAAAATTCATATTTCAAAATTAGTTTGTAAACATGAACATCATCAACTTACAAGAACATGGGAAGAATTCCAAGAATGGATGAAGAATAAAGCAAACATTGTTCCTAATGTATGCTTGTAACCTTCTAAAAAAATTGTGTTCTTAGACATAACTAGTTTTAGGAGATATGGATTCATCATGGTTCTTTCTATCCTTAATATGAGATAAGGAAAATCAAGTTTTGCTTGAATTAGATCATTTAAAGTCTATCAAAGATAACCAATAAAATTGTAAAATTAGTTTTGTTTTAATGTATAAGATTAAGGAATGTAATTGTAATTGTAATTATTTGATAAAATAAAATTAATTTAATAGAAATGTGTTCTTGATGGTTAGAAATTTAAATTAAATTTATGATATTACAAATAAATTTTATAAGAAGACACATATATCATACATTCAATGTGATTCAGGTATAAAATAATCAGGATTTATTAGGGACTACAATTATATTATCGTATTCTCTGATATAAAATTTTATGACAAGATGTTTTTATATAATTTTTACGGTCATATATATTGAAAATTCAAACTATTATAAAAAGAAAATTTTTAAATTGTAACTAATTACATATATTTTAATCATTGTTATAGTTGTTGTATCAGCTTTAGTAAAAGGAAAGTGTTGCATATTAGTGAGCGATGACCACTACCCTATCCTAAAAAAGAAAGCCATATCTTAATCCTAAAGTTGTTCATGTTCATGATTCTTATCCTTTTTTTGGCTCGTGAAATAGGGACACTTGCAAGAAAAGCCATCCCGCGCTCTGTAAGAAGACTGAAAAGTTTATTCCATTTTCATTCATTCACTTGAATCAGCGAACAACTGAACCCTTGGGACCTTCTTCAACCCCAGGATGTGATGAGTCGACATCGCAGTGCAAAACGACATCATCAATAAGAGATCTTGGGAGTCTTCAACCTGTTATCTCCGACGTACCTTTTATCCGTTGAGAGAGCCCTTCCACATGGGATTCGATCAATCTTGTGAAGTCTTTTCCAATCTTCCACTAAGAAAGGGATAAAGATTCAATCAATTCATAGATGCGTTATTCAAATCAAATTTGGTCACCTATATCATCCTTGAATAATGCATTTGGGTTATCTATTTCATAGACTAATGCATTCGTTTCATCTTTGGAATTAGCGAATGAATCTATGCCATTTGGATTTGACGAGTGCATTTGGGTCATTCGACAATGACTAATGCATTTGTTCTATGTAGGTGTGTGACTAATTATATCGTTCTATCTTTGTTCTATATTGAATAATCTCTTGATGGTCTATATAGAATTAAGGGTTTTGGTATGTGTCTATTCTATTATTGTGCCCCACCGCTATATACCAGTACCTCCTCCTTCTCCCGCCCAAATAGTATTTTCTATGTTTGCTTGTCATCTTCTAAAAATATTAATTTATTTGTGTTTTTAAAGGTGTCTAATTTTTAGAGTTTAGGGTTTTAGTGTTTGTCTCTTCTATTATATGTCCTAGATGCATTATTAATGCTACTAGTGGCCCAAATACATTAGTAAATGTGGACGACCTAGATATTCTATTTACTCTCTCATATAGAGTTTTCCTAAGACAACTTAATATATGAATTTGTCAATGTCGGATGGCCTAGATGCATTCGTCGATGTCGGATAGCCTAGAGGCATTCATCAATGTCGAATGACCTAGATGCACTTGTCGATGTCGAATGACAAGGATTCACTTGTCGATGTTGGATGGCCTAGATGCACTTGTCGATGTCGGATTGTTCAGATGTACTCGTCCATATCGAATGACCCAAATGCACTCGTTGGTGTCGGATGACGTAGATGGATTCGTCAATGCTGAATGGCTCAAATGCATTAGTCAATATTGGATGACCTAAATCTATTAGTAAATATTGGATAACCCAAATTCATTCGTTAAGTTAAATATGGTGCAATTTCATTAGTCAATGCTTGAAGTGGCCCAAATATATTAGTCAATGATAGATGCTCATATGCATTTATCAATGCGTGATGGCCCAGATGCATTACACAATATTAGAGATGGCTCAATCGTATTAGTCAATGTCAGATTGCCTATATGCATTAATCAATACACAAATGTGCATTAGTCAATGTTGGATGGACCAGATGAATTCGTCAATGTCGAATGCAAAAGATTCATTTGCTAATGCCAAAGATGGACCGTATGCAATAGTGAATTCTAGAGGTGGTCCAGAAGCATTAGTCAATTCTAGATTGCCCAAATACATTAGTCAATACAAGATGGTATATGCATTAAAAAATTTAGAGTTGAACCAATTGCATTATTCAATGTTAGATGGCCTAGATGCATTCATCCAGATGTTCTATCGTCTCTCTTCTAGATCTAGAGTTGTCTCCAAGACAACTTAATAACTTCTTTATTAACCAAAATATTCAAATCTATTCAATAAATTTCCACATTGACTTGTATACTTTAAGATGTCTCATATGTATTTGTCTCCTCTTTCAAGACCTTTATAATAACATTATCTACAAGACAAAAAAAATTATTGAATGTGACTTCTACTTTAAATTAACCATCTCAACGATTATTTTGGTCCTACCAATAACTTCAACGACCCTGATAGAAAAATTAAGTAAGTTAATTTTCTCAAAATCGGCCACACATTACAAGTTTTGAATATTTATTCTAAATAATAAAAAAGGGAGAAATTGATAGAAAAATTAAGTAGATTAATTTTTGGAACCGGCCAGATAAACTAAACAGTGGTTAACTTTCATGTACAGGTACAGATCAAAACCGTATGAACCGGTTGGCGTATCAAAACCGGTTGCTGCTATACTTCAAAGAAACCAGTTTCAAGTGATCAAGTTACAGATCAGAGGAACCGGTTTTCACTTTCTCAAGAGACCGGTTAGCCAAGACAGAAACTTTCACTCCAACCGGATCATATTGCACAAGACACAGAAACCGGAAGGTTCAGAACAAAACCGAAAGATTCAAATTACAAGAGTGACGTACCATGACGGAAGAAACGTGTCTTGAAAGAATAAAAGAAGATCGGATCCGATCAGAAGCATGCGAGGAAAGCAATAATGCTTTATTGATCCGAAGCTGACAACCGGAAGTGGATGTTCAACACGTGTCTAAATCTGAAAACCGGCTATGTCATCTTATGCTCAGAGCTGCTGCATGAATGCCAGGTGTTGAGGAAGGTGAAGCGTGCAAACAATCTTTCTGCATCAGGCGTGAGAATGATCGACCAATCCGCAGGAGAGAGAAGAAAGTAGCCGTTGGCTCTCCTCAGCTATAAAAGGAAGTCGAAACGTCTTCATTCAATGCAGTTGTTGAAAGCAGTTCCAAGAAGTTCAGAAAACAGTTAACGAGTTGTAAAGGCATTAAATTCTAGAGAGATAAAGTTTTATATTCCAAAACCGGTGTGTCTAAAACTGGAAGCCTTTTGTGTGTTGTTGTCTTGAGTTGTTGTATTACATCAAAGTGTGAGTTTGGTGTAACCGGCGAGTAGCGAAGTTGGGCTCGATCGGAGGTACTGTTATAACTCTAAAGAGTTAGTGGAGATCCTTCTCATAACCTGAGAAGAAGGGGTGACGTAGGAGGGTTTGCTCCGAACATCCATAAACAAATCCTTGTCTCATGTTCTTTCCTTTGCGTTTATTATTCAGCCTAACCTCAAACTAATCATACTCCTAAAACCGGTCAATCACATCCATAAACCGACTCCTCCTAAAACATCATCTAAAGTCGCAAACGTTGCTTCAACCTGAAACAGACATTTCCGCCTTGAACCCGATTCAAGAGTCTGTGACAGTTTGTGCAGTGCTGAGAACGGTTTTAGTCTCTAACCGGACTATCACCAAAGTGTTGTGTGTGTTGTAAGCGGCCACCCTTCCCGAAACCGGAAACACCCCGGTCCTCCAAGGGCGTCCCCGATCCTAACAAGTGGTATCAGAGCAAGGTTCTTAGCACTCAAGCAACCAAAGAAGATGGGAAGCATGACCCACAACGACAATCCGCCAATGCTAAACAGCGAAGCGTTTAGTAGTTGGAAGAAACAGATGTATCTACATCTGATTACGTTAGATGATGAAATGAGCCGAGTCCTGAAAGAGGGACCGATCAAGATCAACAAGGAGGAAAACCAATGGACGAGTGAAGATCGAAGACGGAGTAACCTGGACAACCATTGCATGAGACACATCTATAAGGCTATAGATGACAACACTTTGAACAAAATATCAGAGTGTGAAAATGCAAAGGAAGCCTGGGAAACGATCATTCAGATCCACGAGGGAAACGAAAGAACCAAGGAGAACAAAATCTTGGTGGCTACATAGAAATATGAAAATATAAGGATGAAACCGGGGGAAAACATGAAAGAATTTAACAATCGGTTCACCAGTGTAGTCAACGAACTCCAAACACTCGGGAAGAAATACGACAACCGAGAAGTAATCATTAAAGCCCTGAGATCTTTGCCAAGCACGTGGGACATCAAGACCATGGTGATGAGCGAGTCAAGCACCCTTGGGCAGATGAAGTTGCATGATGTGTTCGAGGATCTAAAAGCCTACGAGTTCGAGATCAAGTCTCGGATTGAAGATGAAGCATCCACATCAACTGCAACCAGAGCTCTGGTTACATCGGTGGAACCGGCGGCCCAAGTATCAACCGCACCGGCTCCAGTCAAAAACCTCGATCAAATAACTGAAGATGTGATGGCGATGTTAGCTCAGAAATTCGGAAAATTCATGAAGAAGAGCCAGCCACCATCTAATAACGATTTCAATTATAACTATGTAGATAAATCAAACAAGAGATGTTATAACTGTGATGGTTTTGGACATTTCAGGTCAGAGTGTAGAAAACCAAGAAGAGATGACAGAAAACCGGAATGAAACTATCAAGAAAACAACTATCAAGGGAATAACTATCAAGGCAACCGGTATCAGGGAAATAACTACCAAGGGAACAAATATCGGGGAAACAACTATCGGGGAAACAACAATCAACGGAACGACTACCGAAGAAACGATGATCAACATGCTGATGAAGGAAAGGAAATTCAAAAGGCGCTCATAGCATCTGATGGTGGAAGCGAGTGGGCATACTCCGATAATGAAGATGGTGAAGAGAAAGTAACCTGCTTCATGGCTAACGACGAAGAGGTCAAGAGAAGCAACCGGCTAAAGAATTCAGAATGGTACCTGGACAGTGGATGCTCAAGGCATATGACCGGAAACAAGGAGCTACTAACCGACATCAAATACGAAACCGGAGCAGTCATCACATTCGGAGATAACTCAAAAGGTAAAACCGTGGGCAAGGGTAAGATTGTCCATGGTAATCTATCCATAAATAATGTACTATTAGTAGAAAAACTAAGCTTTAACTTGTTAAAGCATAAGCCAAATGTGTGATGTGGGATACAAAGTTGAATTTCATAAAAACTCATGTTTAGTTAAAAACCAAGACAACGATGTTCTTCTAACCGGTAACCGGATAGGAAACATTTACAAAGTTGATTGGAAAACTGATTTCGAAAAACCTGTGTGTATGATAGCCGGAAATGATCCAAACTGGCTTTGGCATAAACGGTTAAACCACTTGAATTTCAAAACGATTAACTTCATTTGTTCCAAGGAACTAGTTCACGGTTTTCCAAAAGTTAAGTTTTCAAAAGACAAAGTATGTGCTGCATGTCAAATGGGCAAACAAGTGAAATCATCTTTCAAAAATAAAGGAAATTATCAATCAGAAAGATGTTTAGAACTCTTGCATATGGATCTGTTTGGTCCGGTTAAGGTAACTAGTTTAGGAGGCATGCATTATACTATGGTAGTTATTGATGACTATTCTAAATTTACTTGGGTTACTTTTCTAGCTTCTAAGAATCAAGCAACTCCAAACTTGATTAAACTGATTTTGAGAATACAAAATGAAAAATCCATCCGAGTAAACAAAATCAGAAGTGATAGAGGAACTGAGTTTATAAACAGTAATTTAACCACTTTTCTTGATGATTCCGGTATTAGGCACGAGTTGTCTAGTGCCAGAACTCCTCAACAAAATGGTCTGGCTGAGAGAAGAAACCGAACTCTCAAGGAAGCCGCACGGTCAATGATAGCCGATTCGGGTATCGCTCAGAAGTTTTGGGCTGAAGCTATCAACACCGCTTGCTATACACAAAATCGATCTTTAGTAACTAAACGGTTTTCTAAAACTCCTTTCGAAATATATTTTGATCATATTCCAAGCATACGATGTTTTCGAATTTTCGCTAGCAAGTGCTTTGTTCACAATAACGGCAAGAATTACTTGACCGCTTTTGATGCTAAATCCGATGAGGGAATAATGTTGGGATATTCAGCTGTGAGTAAAGCCTACAGAGTATACAATACTAGGACTTTAACAGTTGAAGAAACCGCACACGTTGTTTTCGATGAATCGGTTGAGCGAAACACTGCATTACCCTTCGACCTTCACAACAGAATGGAAAATTTCAATATCTATTCTGATGATGAAGACGAGGTTCCGGTTTTTAGACGCATTGTCAAGGACCAAGCGGTTGATGCTGAAATTCAGCCTGATCAAGCTGCCTTACCGCAGAAAGTTGACACTTCAGTCCCTACTAAAGAAATCGGCCGGTCTGACTCTGTTCAACCTACCGATCAGTCTAACCTTGATCAGCCAACCGAAAGCTTGATAGACACGTCTCAGATTAACCTCAGAAGGAACAAAAATCATCCTCTTGAGCTGGTAATAGGTAACATATCCTCACCCGTCTGAACTAGGCAACAAAATTTGGATCACTATGGAAACTCTGCTTTCATATCACAAATTGAGCCGAAAAAGGTTGATGAAGCATTGTCTGATCCCGATTGGATCTTGGCAATGCAAGAGGAATTAAACGAGTTTAGAGAAATAAAGTTTGGTACCTAGTCCCTAGACCGAAAAACAAACCGGTTATAGGAACACGATGGGTATTCAGAAATAAACTCAATGAACACGGTTTAGTTACGAGGAACAAAGCCCGGTTAGTGGCTCAAGGCTATAAACAGGAAGAAGGCGTTGATTTTGAAGAATCATTTGCCCCTGTAGCTAGACTTGAGGCAATTAGAATATTTTTAGCATACGCAACTTTTAAAAATTTCAAAGTTTATAAAATGGATGTTAAGAGTGCTTTTCTAAACGGTAAAGTAAATGAAGAGGTGTACGTTAATCAATCTCCAGGTTTTAAAAATCCAGAACATGAAAATCACGTTTACCGGCTGAATAAAGCCCTTTACGGTTTGAAACAAGCTCCAAGAGCTTGGTATGATACTTTAACACAATTTCTATCTGATCACAAATTCACAATAGGATCGATAGACAAAACACTTTTCAAGTTTGAAAGAAATGAACAAATTTTACTTGTTCAGATTTATGTTGATGATATCATATTCGGGTCAACCGATCCAAAATTATGTGAAAAATTTTCTAAAATGATGACTGATAGATTTCAAATGAGTATGATGGGGGAAATGAGCTTCTTTCTAGGACTTCAGGTTAAGCAGATGGAAGCCGGAATCTTCATAAGCCAACCGAAGTACACAACCGAACTGCTGAAGAAATTCGGGATGGACACATGTGCCGAAGCGGCTACGCCAATGAGTCCTTCCGTAAAGCTGGACAAAGATGATGATGGTCAAGCCGTTGACATCACATCTTATCGAGGAATGATCGGATCATTGCTATATTTAACAGCCAGTCGACCTGATATTCTGTTTGCGGTTGGAGTGTGCGGAAGGTTCCAAGCAAACCCAAAGCAATCTCATTATACGGCGGCCAAAAGAATTCTAAAATATCTGAAGGGAACTCAAGAAGTGGGACTCTGGTACCCAAAGGACTCGAGCTTCAACCTTATAAGCTACTCAGACGCCGATTATGCGGGATGCAAAATCGATCGAAAGAGTACAAGTGGAACCTGTCAGTTCCTGGGTGACCGGTTAGTCACTTGGAGCAGCAAGAAACAGACTTCCGTTGCAACCTCAACCGTAGAGGCGGAGTACATAGCGGCTGGAAGCTGCTGTGCACAACTCCTCTGGATCCAACAGCAACTAAGGGATTTCGGAATAGAAGCCAAGGAGTCTCCAATCTTCTGTGACAACACCAGTGCCATAACAATTACATACAATCCGGTGTTGCACTCAAGAACAAAGCACATCGATATCCGACACCATTTCATCCGGGAGCATGTTCAGGAGAAACACATCCGGCTGGAGTATGTTTCAACCGAACAGCAAGTAGCCGATATCTTCACGAAGCCGCTACAGGAAGCTAAGTTTTCTTACTTCCGAAATATTTTAGGACTTACTAATCTTAATCAATTGATATAATGATTATGTATGCATGTAAGAAACCGGGATATGTGTTCAGGGAGAAGCTAAAGCTTTTCAAACTATATTCAGATAGGCCATTTATAAATCAAAAATGCTAACCGGGAGGGAGTCTCCGGCTATGCCCGATTACTTCATGAATTCAAATTATATGTATATTTACTATACGGTTGAAATAACCGGGTTGAGGTGGATAAGACAAATCCAAAGTTGAACAAATGTTGACATAATTCAACCTTTCTTCACAAACGGAAATATCCCACTAAAACCGGTCATGGAAAACCGATTAGTTCAAATGCATTATAGTCTGATGAAATGAACTTCTCCGGCTAACTTGGGATAACTGACTAAGTTTCATGCATGTTTTGAAAAATGAAGCCTATAATTAATAAAAACGAGTCTACCGCAATCGAGATGACGACATGTGTCCATCATCAAGAGAGGGAGACTCACATCTTGTCAATAGATATTCTTCATCATTGCTATCTTAGTAATAATTAGATTTACCTTGGAAATAAACAATAGTTACTTCAACAAGTTAAGTCTATTAAGTAGCTGATGACATCATCAAGCATGCTTAATCTCATTAAAGACCAGCCGAATCCCGGGCTATATAAACCACCCTCAATCCTTCTAAAAATCTCACAAGTTCACTATTCACAAGTATCATTCTTGAGATAAAATCCTCTCTCTCAAAAACATGAACACCAACTCCTTAGAAAAGAAAATTCTATTGGCAGATTTTGAATCAATCTACCAATATGAAGATCATGAGGTCAAGGAAATATTCTTAGCCATAGAAAGAAGTGGGCTAAGAAGCTTTCTTGAGAACAGGTTCATCCTCGACTACCTTGTAGTCGAAGAACTCTTTCAGACCGCGAAAGAGGTGCATCGAGATATACTCGTTGCACAAGTTTACGGTCAGAAATTCCTATTCAGCGAGACGGATTTCGCTGTATATTGCGGTTTGCCCAATGAAGGGGTAACCGACCTAACATACTCTCCGGTGACAATGGAAGAGATGTGTCGCCGGTTCTCAGGATCTGACATCCCGGTTAAACCCTGGAGTGCTAAGAGTCAACTTTCTCACAAGTACCAGCTTCTCTGCGAGATTCTGGGAAAATCTGTCTTGTGCAGAGAGAAGAGTTACTACTACACCCAAAGGGTCTTCGAGATGATGATCACCGTAACGGTTGGGACACCGGTTAACTGGTCCTGGATCATCTTCAGTAACCTGAAGAAGATGCTTCTCTCCAACAAAACCGGCTACGCTCCCCAGCTGAGCGGTTTCTGTGCAAGTCTGGACATCCACTCCGGACCCTTCGTCACTCTTCATCCAAGGCACGTGTTCACCAAGGAAAGAGTACAAGAGATGATCGACCGGTGGGAAGCTGTCAAAGCCAGAAGAATTCAAGCGGCTGAGGCATCAAACGCTCAAACGGCTGAGTCATCAAATGTCTAACCTGTTTCTTCCTCTTTCTTTTTATTTCTTTTTCACAAAACCGGTAATTTTGCTGTACTACCGGTTTTGCACATCAATCAATGAATCAGAATTCCTTCCTTCTTCAAGATAAAATTTCAAAAACTTAAATGATCAAATAATCAATGTGCCGTATTTAGATCAAAATCAAATCTCTTGGAAACAGAAATCCTTTGAGCATGCTTGACTTGATTTGACAAGACATGCCTTTATTCCCTTGGAAAATCACAAAGACATTAATGACTAAACGGCTAGATTTTTCAAATATTCTCATTAAATTCCTCCAACCATTCCAATCTATAAAAGGGGACTCAACCTCCATTCTCAAATCACGCTTCCAGCATTTCTTCTCTCTAGAACTTGAAAGTTCAAGAATCCTTCCAAAGCCCTCTTAAGATCTTCACATAATGTCTGCCGAGCTAAGAAATACTCTCATCATTGATTTTGAAGATATTAAAGATAGCGCACACTATGATTGCATTTTTCAGCATATCATAGACTCTGGGTTGCAGGGCTTCCTTAAGGGTTCAGACACCATCCTCGTGGAGGAGGTGTGTGAATTCTACAACAATGGTCACATCTTGGATGATGGCAGCATTCGCACCATCGTCGATGGTCAGTTCCTCCAGTTCACCGAGGAGGAATTTGCCAACTTCTTTCACCTTCCGACCGAAGGTTTTTTTGATTTTCCAACGCCGTCTTTACCGGCTAAGGAAACCTTTTTCAAGATCTTCTCTTCTTCCTACACTCCTATCAAGGACTTTGGGAAGAAAGAAAATCTCGCTCCCCATTACCAGCTCTTTCATGATCTGGTCCAAAGGTCTATCATAGGCCGAATGCCCAACCAGAACTACAGCCGGGAGGCATTCGACATTATGATAGCCATCATCCGCAACTCCGCCATCAACTGGGCATCCTACCTTTTCAACAAGCTGAAGCAGCTTATGACCGGTGCAAGAGGGAGGACCAGCTACGCTCCTCAAATCACCCGGTTCCTGATGTCCAAGCGTCGCAATCTTGGAACCGGTGTTCCGGTTGGACCATTCAACACCATCACCATAGACATGATTTATAGGTGGATATCAAGAATTTAGGAACGATTTCCTCAAAACACCATGGAGAAGTGGTATGAAAGGAGGATGGAAGGAGGATGGTTCACAGAAGACTAATTTTCTTTGCCTTTCTTTTCCGGTTTCTGGTCATTTTGCTGTACGACCAGAACCGCCCCAATGTTAACCATTTTCCTTATATATTAATGAAATATTTTTAATCCTCAAAGTCTCCGGTTTTCATTCATAGTATTCCTTCCGGTTTTCTAATAACTCATACAAAATGTTAAAGTTAACCTAAAACTTCCGGTTAGCAAGTCGTCAAGTAAAACCGGACCTTCGAGCAAAAATGAAAGTTTGAAAACTCAAACCGCCCACAGTTTTGCCTCTCAAAATTTACCGTCCACTGAAATCCCGCCTTTACCGCCGAAAGTTACGGCAGTAACTTTTTGGAGGGAAAATTGGCGCCAAAAACATCAAATCGACGGTTCATCTTCAAAACCTCTTGGAACCGCCACATATATAAGTTCATATCAATCCATTCAACACTTATGCTTTCTCTCTCTACAGAATCTTCAAATCTTCAAACCTTCATATCTCCGATCTTCATCGTTCTTTCCAAAAATCATCATGGATCTAAGCAAGGCTCCATTTCAATGGATGTTACAAGTAGACTTCGCAGATATTGACGAGCATGCTGACGACAAGAACAAGGTTGTTCTTCAACTTCTACGGGAATCTGGGTTGGAAAAATTTCTTTCTGGTCCGTTCATCATCCATCCGGCGGCGGTGACGGAGTTCTTGGCGACGGCGACGCTGTCGAAGAGGAAGATCTCTGCATCCGTCAACGGGAAGGCCATCCTCATAACCGAAGAGCTATTTGCTGAAGCTCTCGGACTGCCAAACACCGGTATGGATCTGAAGACAGACCTAACCGATGGAGAATCCAACGCTGCTCGGTTGGTGGTTTCATTCTCGGATCAAGATCTAGTGATCCACTCCAGCCGGAAGATCAAGTTCAAACCTGAATATAGATGGTTAGTGACCGTCATTGCCAAATCAATCCAAGGAAGGGGAGGTAATTTCGACAACCTCACGAAATTCAAACTTAGAATGTTGTTGGCCATTGTCCGCTGTGACAAGGTGGACTGGGGGTACGTCATTTATGAAGAATTCTGTCAAATGGTAATAAAGAAAGATGGCCGGGTGCAGGCCTATGCTATGCAAATCGTCAAAATCCTTGAGTTCCTCAAAGTGGAACTAGGTGAAGGCATACCGCTTCCGATCTCCAACATTCTTGACTCAGAGTTAGTGATCGAAAAACCGGAGAAGACAATTAAACCTACATCCTCAAAGACCAAATCATCTAAGGGAGCAAGTTCCTCGGCTCCGGTTGAAGAAGAAACCAGACAGAAGAAACCGTCAAGAAAAGCGGTTGAAGCAGAAGTTCCACCAGAACCAAAGAGAAGAAAGAAGGTAGCTGCGAAGAAGAGTTCAAAGAAACCGACGGACTCCGAGAAAACGATTTCCTCGGACAATCTACCGGAAAGAACCGCAGATGTCTTTCAGCCCATCCCAATCAACACCGTCATTCCAGTTCCCATTCCATCCCATTCCCCAAAGCAAACCGAATCTTCGGGGAGCAAGGAGAACAAGTCAATTTCCAAGGAGGAAGCAGAGGTGAGCATTCACTCTGAAACCTCCAAGTCACCGAGTAAACGAGTTGGAGAGGTATTGGCCGATGTGGGCTTGAATACCTCTGAAGCAATTCAGAATGTGGTCCAAGAGATCACAAGAGAAACCGAAGAGGACAACGTTTCAAGTCGTCGGAAGCCAGCAGATCAGGTTGAGATACCTGATCAGAATGAAGCACAACCGGTTGATGAGACGACCAAAACAACATAGATCACACCTCCGGCTCAGGAGGGAAATTTTGAAGAACAGGAACCTTCCGGTTCCGCAGGAAGGAAGACAACCTCAGAAATCTAACCGGCCACAACACCTGAAGGTTCCACTCAAGTAAACAAAGGCAAAGGAATTCTAATTGAAGATATAACGGTAACCGGAACGGGCACGCTGCAAACCGGTCCGCAACAAGAAGCCATAACCGGAGACGAAGTCATCTTCACCGCAGAGCAAGAAAATGAGATCTTAGAGGAACTCATTCAAGACATGAACAAAGGTGTGAGTGATGCGTTAGCTCCATACATCCTGTGGGTGAAGCTCAGATGCGAAACCAAGTTATCCGATATGGTTCCAGGTTGAAGTGGAAATAAACAGTGGGACAGACTCGTCAAGCTAGAAGAGAAGGCACTTCAGCTAGCTAACACAAACCTAATCCAACCGGCTTTCAGCAAAGCAGCAGTCATCCTTGAAAACGCACGGCTACAGGCAGTGGAGAATGCCTTTCAAGAAACCCAAGGATCGACGCTAAACCCGATTGAAATGAGGATGGCTGAACGGTTTATTGCGGTACGAGAACAGCTTGTGCAAAATCTTGATCGCTTTGACACGCAGTGGAGGAAAGGTTGTCAACGCCAACTCAACAACGCCGAACTATATCAAAGCAAACCATTCTTTATGAATAGTGAGACATCCGGAACCTCTGAAAACTTGGAACAAGAATCTTCTCAACCGGTCAAAGCTCCGAAAATTGATCAGATTAAGCAAGCGGTGGCTGAAACTGTTGACTCATGCCTAGGAAATTTTAAAGCCACAACCGACGAAAGAATCACAACGGCTGAGACCAACCTGTCAAAATCTCTAAAATCCATGATGGATACGACAATGCAGACAACAGTAAAAGCCTTGATAACCGAGTCCGTCCAAACCGCAACCGCTCCACTATTGGACATGCTGCAAGCAATGGCAATTCAGATCGGGGAAATGTCCAAGGTTCAAGTCAGCACAACTCAAACACAAATCGAAACGGATGCTGAAACCGCAAAGAAATTACAAGAGGAAGAGATAGAAAGGGAACGGTTACAGAAGGAGATTGAAGACAAAGACTTTGAACTTGCTCAACAGTTTACCGAGGAAGAGCAGGCCAACATCCAGGAACTTCCACTGGTTCAATCGTCCCACTCAATGGATACAAGGAACAAGAAGAAGCGAAGTGCTGTTAAGAAAGTGATGAAGCGGGCAGAACAGAAAACAGTTTTACCGGTTGTGATAAACGCGCAACCGCTTGATGAAGAAGAAGAAGATCCGGAGGAGCTTAACCAACGGAAGAGAAAGGCAACGTTAGGTTCAACCTCAACTCCAAGCTTCAGACCTTCGAATGCTCCACCGCCTCCACCACCAAAACCAGTTTGTGCCAACTTTAGTTTCAAGAATAAGGGCACCGGTCACTCAAGTGTATGGGCCGGTGTGCTGATTGATGCCGAGAGACGTGATAGAGAGTGGAGAGCAAGAAAAGAAGAAGAGAGAAGACAGTTGGAGAAGGAACTGGAAAAGGAGCCACACAAGGGGGGACCATCCAAGCCCTAAAAAACTTCCTCTATTTATTTCAAACAATTATGTGTTACTATGTTTCAGAACTTGGTTACTTTGCTGCTTCTGATAGGTTCTCACATATCTGCTAGAAAATCAAACTCATGCTTTTGAAACATCTTCCTCAAAAACAATCGAACACATGTTTTTCAAAACCTGCCACTCATTACATGTTTTGAATATTTATTCTAAATAATCAAAAAGGGAGAAATTGATATAAAAATTAAGTAAGTTAATTTTCTCAAAACCGGCCACTCATTACAAGTTTTGAATATTTATTCTAAATTATCAAAAAGGGAGAAATTGATAGAAAAATTAAGTAAGTTAATTTTCTCAAAACCGGCCACACATTACAAGTTTTGAATATTTATTTTAAATAATCAAAAAGGGAGAAATTGATAGAAAAATTAAGTAGATTAATATTTGGAACCGGCCAGATAAACTAAACAGTGGTTAACTTTCATGTATAGGTACAGATCAAAACCGTATGAACCGGTTGGCGTATCAAAACCGGTTGCTGCTATACTTCAAAGAAACCAGTTTCAAGTGATCAAGTTACAGATCAGAGGAACCGGTTTTCACTTTCTCAAGCGACCGGTTAGCCAAGACAGAAACTTTCACTCCAACCGGATCATATTGCACAAGACACAGAAACCGGAAGGTTCAGAACAAAACCGAAAGATTCAAATTACAAGAGTGACGTACCATGACGGAAGAAACGTGTCTTGAAAGAATAAAAGAAGATCGGATCCGATCAGAAGCATGCGAGGAAAGCAATGATGCTTTATTGATCCGAAGCTGACAACCGGAAGTGGATGTTCAACACGTGTCTCAATCTGAAAACCGGCTATGTCATCTTATGCTCAGAGCTGCTGCATGAATGCCAGGTGTTGAGGAAGGTGATGCGTGCAAGCAATCTTTCTGCATCAGGCGTGAGAATGATCGACCAATCCGCAGGAGAGAGAAGAAAGTAGTCGTTGGCTCTTCTCAGCTATAAAAGGAAGTCAAAACGTCTTCATTCAATGCAGTTGTTGAAAGCAGTTCCAAGAAGTTCAGAAAACAGTTAACGAGTTGTAAAGGCATTAAATTCTAGAGAGATAAAGTTTTATATTCCAAAACCGGTGTGTCTAAAACCGGAAGCCTTTTGTGTGTTGTTGTGTTGAGTTGTTGTATTACATCAAAGTGTGAGTTTGGTGTAACCGGCGAGTAGCGAAGTTGGGCTCGATCGGAGGTACTGTTATAACTCTAAAGAGTTAGTGGAGATCCTTCTCATAACCTGAGAAGAAGGGGTGACGTAGGAGGGTTTGTTCCGAACATCCATAAACAAATCCTTGTCTCGTGTTCTTTTCTTTGCGTTTATTATTCAGCCTAACCTCAAACAAATCATACTCCTAAAACCGGTCACTCACATCCATAAAACCGATTCCTCCTAAAACATCATCTAAAGTCGCAAACGTTGCTTCAACCTGAAACAGACATTTCCGCCCTTGAACCCGGTTCAAGAGTCTGTGACAGTTTGTGCAGTGCTGAGAACGGTTTTAGTCTCTAACCGGACTATCACCAAAGTGTTGTGTGTGTTGTAAGCGGCCACCCTTCCCGAAACCGGAAACACCCCGGTCCTCCAAGGGCGTCCCCGATCCTAACAGACTCCATAAGTCATGTGTAGAAATTTGAGATAGGGAAAATATTATTTAGATAATGAGTTAAAGTTTACATGAGAAATCCAAATATTTAAAAGACATTGAGTGTGATAATAGATAAATACTAACAACACTCAACATGTTGAGTGCAAACAAAGCTATTTAAAGGACATTGAGTGTAATAAAAGATAAAAACGGACAACACTCAACATGTTGAGTGTAAACAAAGCAACATGTTGAGTGTAAGAAAAATTGCACCTTATCCAAGATAAAGAGATAACTCAACTCTCCCCCTCAAGTTGGGTAATAGATATTGAGAATGCCCAACTTGCCACATACTTCCTCAAATCGACTTGGCAAGAGCTTTGATGGAAATATTAATCACTTAATATGAAAGGTCTTGGGCAGCTATGAGATTGGAGAGGATGTTTCTGAGGAGATAGAAATGTTGATGACATTCCTTAAATTTAACAGATTCTAATCCATGATTCTCTTTGTTAGAGGAGTGTCTCTTGGCTCTTGGCTCTTGGATCTTTGCACTTGGAACATGACACTTGACACTCGGTACTTGGCACTTGGCACTTGGCTCTTGGCTCAGCTGTTGAAATAAAAAGTGATAATTTGTTGGACAAATGAAATGTTAGAAGAAATCTGTCGAGACAAGGAGACGATGCTCGATACAAATTCGACTGAAATGCAGTTTCGAAACGACGAAACCGCCAAAAAAAGAGATCAAATAACTCACTGGGATTTGTGTTAAATAAGTTTGGAAAAATATGAGATTATAGAATCATTTGAGTTCTCCTCTAATGACTATTTCCACCATTGGAGGAGGCATCGGGAAAACGTAAATTGGTTTCTTCAAGATGCTAAAACCTGCTCTGATACCATGTAGAAATTTGAGATAGGTTAAATATTTTTAGATAATGAGTTAAAGTTTACATGAGAAATCCAGATATTTAAAAGATATTGAGTGTGATAATAGATAAAGACTAATAACACTCAACATGGTGAGTGTAAACAAAGTTTTTTAAATGACATTGAGTGCAATAAAAGTTAAAAACGGACAACATGTTGAGTGTAAACAAAGCAACATGTTGAGTGTAAGCAAAATTGCACCTAATACAAGATAAAGAGATAATTCAACACCATGTTAGTTCAGTAGAGTTCATATCTTAATTTGTTATTCTATTCCTCGAGAATGACCATCTCAAAGATTTATTTTTCTTTTACTAACAATTTCAACGATCTAATAAGCATATTATTTCAGCAGAACCTACATTTTGATTTTTAACATCATCTTCTCTTTTAGAATGGTCATCTCAGCGGTTATTTTTGTTCTTGTCAACATCTTCAACGAGCTCATAAACCTTGTTATTTTAGTACAACCTACATCTTCATATGCCATATTGCATTATCCTCTAAAACTTGTTAGTTTTAATACTTACTGTTGTCATTTCAATTGAAAAGACAAACCATTGAATAATCTGAAGCTCTGATACCAGTTTGTTGTAACGAAATATGAGAGATGATGTAAACAATAAAATAGACACAAATTTTAACGTACTTCACTAAGATTAAAAACATTGCTACGTCCACCAAGAAGAAAAAAGTTTATTAAGGAAATCATAATAGAGATTACATCATGACATATTAAGATCATGACATGAATTTATATAATATTTTGTCTCCTAAAACCCTAACATATACAAAACTATGACAAAAATGATGCTCTCAAGACAAATGCTTCAGATTTCTGAAGTGTTCACCTACATCTTTAAATAAGACTCAATTAGGTCAATACTAATATTTATTCAAAGAGTCAATAAAATATTTTCAAAATATTTTTGTAGTTATATTGTCATAAAAAAATTTCAAATTTTCTTTTGTATTATTCTTATTTCCTTAAAAATCAAGATATACATTAAAAGAATATAATTTTCTTTTATTTAATATTCTCTTTTTTTACAACACCAATTTGAGACAACTTATCAGAGACCTCAAATCCATGCATTATCTATAATAAATTAACATTCATTATGTTTTTGGCTGTATTTTCTTTAACACGTTAGTTTGTATATAATATTTACTACATGTTACCTTCCATAAGAAGTAATTTTTGTTCACCGATTATCGATTTCTTTGAAAGTGGGGTAAACTATTTTCTTTGTTGCTTAGAGAGCATCTATTATACAATTTAAACAAGCCTTAGAGCTTGTTTATGATGTGATTGAAAAAAAAAATCTTGTTTGATGAATAAGTGAAATCTTTGGGTTAAGTAATAAAATATCTTTTATACTAAGGGAATTTTAATCGATGAATATGAATTAAATCAAACAATTTGGTATATGTGTTTATGATTCGTGATGATGGGATAAAGGGTTATTTCCTTCATCAAACAAGGAATTGGATTAAATTCAAATATCGCGTCATAAAACAAGGCCTTAATGATTTTAAGTATCTATAAACTAACAATAAACATATAATAAGTATTTACATGTATGATACTATCTTAAATTTGTTTTGGAAAGTACGTGGAGTAGGTGGAGGAAATTATATCTCTTCTTGAAAACATTCAAACGTTAATCCTTTTGTTATAAATAGCTTATCAATTTTTTTTGTCTATTTTTATTTTTTAATGTCATGTTTTATTTCGTTGTATTAAATAAATCAAATTTTTAATTGATCATGGGCTTTTTAAAAAAAATAATAATGAAGACTTACCTCAACTTCAATATTGCCAAGAATCATTCTACCCTCTCATGATAAGTTTTCTCTCATTCCACCTAACAATGGAAATTTGTATGTTTTTGTGTGATGAAGGTAATTATCCGATAATAAAATATATATTTCAAATTGTCGAATAGTCTGTTTGATCGATCTAGTTTAAAGATTTAGAAGATCAGTTTTATCTATTAATTGATTTATTAAATAGATTAAAAATATTATATATATATAAATATAAAAACGTCAGGTAACACAATTTATAAACAATATATATAACATATATCAATAATATCATTAATAAAGTTCACTAGTTTAATTTGTTAAAGAACTCTTATAAATAAAATTATATTATATTTATATAAAAATATTATAATTATAAGATTCACTAAACAAAAAAATGTGTTTCTATAACATAATTATATTATATTCATATTTTTTCAAAATTAAACATCACACTAATAACATAATATTTATAATATTTTATTCATTAATATCATTTTAAGGTTCAATTAGCATTCCTATCTTATTTAAATATTTAGTAGGACGTTTGAGCGATTTCAATGACACTGAACCGACCAACCAACCGAAAATTGTGATCGGATTGATAAAAAGAAAACTGGAATGAATGATTTGATATTCAATTTAATTATAACGTTACGATTCCATATGCGATTCCATATGGAAGTACTTTGAGTTTATGAGGGGACCATAACTGTAGGGTGTCATTTTAGTTCTCCTTTAATTCTTAAAAGATAGGAACAGTTTAGTTAGTTTGAGAACTTTAGATACGCTAAAATGTTGTTAGATTTGAGACTCGAATGACATAAATATTTTATAGTTATGGTTTAATGATATCTATATTTCAAACAATTTTTAATCTTATTTTTAAAATTTTCTTTGTTATTTTAAATTATCAATATTTTTAATATTTATTCTTTTCATAATTTATTTTATTTATATTTATATTTTTTAATTAGATTAAACAATTATATGTTGATAGAGGTTCATTATAATGAAAGAGTGGATATCGGTAGAGATATCAAAAAGATTGAGATTGTACAATTAAGCATTAAATAATTTAATAAATTAGAAGAGAATATATTATAGCTACCATCTTAGATGGTTGTTGTTTCATGATATTTACATTTTCAAATATTTTATAAATATTACTATTATTGAATTTAAAAAAAAAATTGAATCATTAATATGTTTCTTTTTAATTCTTTCAAAATATATTCGATCTATGTTTGAACTTTATTCTTTATTAAGTTAAGATTGCTCATGCTGTAAATAGACAATTCTTATAAAAAAAAGCACATAGTAAGATTGATCTTACATCAATGAGCACAAAAATATTAAATTCTGAATTATATAATATCTTAATATTTCTGTCATGGTAAGGGTTTTTGTATTGCAAAAACAATTATAGTAAATGATGTTTAAGAATGATAATGATACATCATAAAACATATATTTATTTTCTTCCACGAGATTATAAATATGGTGAGCAGTTGTTGCATTATGTAATTTGTAATATTTTCAGGAATTTAATTGTTATTTATCTGAATATATTCATACAAAAGCGGTATACACTCCAACACTAATAATAAAAATATTATTTACCTTCACAACCTATAAATTTAGTGAGTAATTGATAATACCTTCAATATTTAGTATTACTTATTATTTTACGAATTAAGTGATTCTTCATTTTAGATATATAAATCACAATATTTGGTTCAAAATATCATTCTGGTTGTATTTTTATTTAGATGTGTAGGTAAATATGTAGATTTATCAACTAGAGCTGAACATTTGGCCAAGCAGGCCCATTCGAGCTAGAGGCATTTCATTTCCATTCTTGCGATTTGACTCATTGGTGCTGAAGACTTTTTTTTTTATCTTGACATGGTTCTTCCAATTTAGGATAATCAAAAAATTTATAAACTTAATGTTTTATCGGATTTATCAACACAAAAATCAAATTCTAATTTTTTTTACAATAAAAAGTAACTTTAATTTATCAATATCACAAACATCAACCCTTTTTCTTTTGTCTAAATTATAATTATTTGAATGACTAAAGTGATAAAAACAATATCTAACCTAAATTTTTAATTTCCAATGATAAAATATTTTTACTTCATTTTTCTCATTATTGGTTAACTTTAGTGATGCTTAAAATATACATAATTAGTTATACTCTTTACATTTTGTCACAAATTTTAGAATTTTTTTCATACATTTATCAATTACAAATAATCTCATATGAGATTTTCAATCCAAATTTTCTTATTTAACAGATTTTCTCTGATTTGATAATATACACAATTAAATATATAATATAACTATTTTTTCTATATATTTTTAAGAGTTTTAAATTTATTTCGTTATAATAAATTAAATATTCAATATATTATAATTTTTATATAATTTAATCATTTCAAGAGAATTTCATAGAATCGTGCCCGAATTCATGAAATACATAATTGTAGTGATCATTTTATACATACATTAAATTTAGTATATAATATATGTATTTTCTTGAAATATTAAATTTAATTTAGATCTAATATCTAAATAGTAAAATATATTTCAACTAATTTAATTTTATTCTTATATTAAAAGCTATTACAAGTACATTGTTCAATCATATACTACTTTTACAATTTTATTAGTCAGCTCTAGTGTCCAACTCCATTTTTAAATAAGTCTCAACTAGATCAATACCAATATCTTGACAAAGAGTCTCTAAAATATTGTAACAATATTTTCCTATTTATTTTATCATAACAAAATATCAAAATTTATTTTATGTTAATCTCATTTTTTTTAAATCAAGATTATACATCAAAAAAATATAATTTCCTTTTGACTCTCGTTCAAATTCAACTGCTTATCATATGAGGCCTCAAATTAATACATTTTTTACCATCAATTAACATTAAATTTGTATTTGACTGCATTTAATTTAACAAATTAGTTTGTATATAAGGTTTACTACATCTTACCTCCCCTAAGAAGTATTTTTTGTTCTTTGGGCATATTGTCTATTGTATTGTAGGATGAGTAGACTATTTTCTTTGTTTCTTAGAGAACATCTATTATCCAATCCAAACCAGACTTAGAGCCTATTTAATGTTGTAGTTTAAAAAAAATCATATTTGATGAAAAACACCGTCTCCAAACCAACGGCATACGCAAACCCATTTTGGGTTTGGAAGCTCCAACCCACCATCAAACTCATAAGTTTTTGATCAATTTCTCTCTCTTGGAAACGCATACATGCATTTATACTATTCCTCCACCAAAAGACAATTTATATATATTTCAGATCTTAATACATTTTAATATTTACCCATTGAGTTTAAAGTTATATGTTTAATTTTATTTTTTTATATAATTTTTTATATATTAATCTTGTTTATATAATTTATTTTTAGTAATGTTTATTTTGTTTTGTATGAATTATTGATATGTAATTAATTTTATCTTAATTTTATTAAATGATTGAGAAAAGATTGGGGTTAAATATGTAAAGTTGATAAATATATAGATAAAATTAATTAGTTTAAAAAGTTAGTGTTGAAAAGGAATATTCTAAGAATATTCTTTTGAGTTTATAAATGAATTTTTGGATTAGTGATGAATTACTGTTTTTACTGTATTTTGAGTTTGAGAATGAGTTTGTGGGTTTAAGATGGTCTAAATAATATCTTTGGGTTAAAGAAATAAATATATTTTATACTAAGTGAATTTTAATTGAAGAATATGAATTAAATAAAAAAATTTAGTATTTGTATTGATGATTCGTGAGTATATGATAAAGGGTTATTTTCTTCCTCAAACAAGGAATTGGATTAAATCTAAATAAACATTCATCAAACAAGGACTTAATGAGTTTAAGGATCTAAAAGGTAACAATAAATAGATAATGTATAATTACATATATGACACTATCTAAAACTTGTTTTGGATATTTCGTGGAGTCGGTTGGAGTAATCATCTTCCTTCTTTAAAACTTTCGTGCATGTTATTATTTTGTTGTACGTGGTCTATAATTATTTTTCTCTCTTTTGTCTATTTTATTATTCTAATATCATGTTTTGTTTCGTTGTACTTAAAATAATAACATGAAATTTTTTAGTGAAAAGTTACCTCAACTTCAATATTGTTAAGAATCATACTACCTTCTCCTGATAAGTTTTCACTCCTTCCACCTAACAATAAAATATCGTATAAGTGTTTGTGTGATCAAAAACGATAAAGATATCCGAGAATATAAATTTCAAATGGTCGATTAGTCAGTTTGATCTATTAACTAATTTATTAAATAGATTAAGAAATATATATTATATACAACTTATACTATAATATATTGTAATTTAAATAATTTTTAAAAATATAAACTTAAAACTTTTATTAAATATAAAAATTAAATAAGATTTTCGTTTATATATTTAATTATATTTTGGGGGTGGAGTCTAGGCACGAAATATAAATAATCATATATCTCTTCCACGATCAAACCTGAGCAAATTGTAATTATTAAGTGAAACGTTTGAAATTTGTAAAAAAAATCAAATAGTAACTACCAACATATATTTTAATTATTCATAAAGTTAACCAACAAACAAATACTGAGAAATAGAATAAAAATTTCTCATTTTTATCATTTAAAATCACAAATTTTGACTAGATGCTTTGTTCCTTAGATTTTTATTATAAAGACACTTATCCATTTAAATCATTCTAAAAAGACAAAGGAAAAAGTGGTTGATGTTTGTAATATTGTTTTAAATCATAAAAATATTTTTAAATGAAAATAACTTAATTTGAAATTGTGAAAAAGATTATTAAATTGATAAATTCCAAAAAAATAATTTTAAGTTTAGTTTTTGATTGATAGATACAAATTAAAAGTGAATTGTCTGTTAATAAATCCACAAAAAATCTTTAAGTTTATAATTTTTTTTTGATTGATCTGAACTTTGAAAAGAAAATAATATTTAATTTTTGCATACGCAAGGAAGTTTTCTGTCACAGAATGATATTGGGAAAGAAAATTCTCTGGCATTCCATATTGGGTCAAATCTAGAACTATAGTGGACCAACTCTATTTATGTATATCTATACATTCAAATGAAACCACAAACAAAATAATTTTTTTAACTAAATGTTAAGATTGATATAAGTGTAATGAAGAATAACTAAATTTCAAAATAATTTAACAATATTACATAATTTGGTAGTATAAATAGTTCACTAAATATACAAACTTGTGTGGATAAACAATTTTTTTCCAAGTTATTATTTAGGCATAGACCACTTGTGCATGAACATATGTTTATGAAGGATAATAAAAAATCCTGAAAGAATTACCAATTACATAATCAATGTATTATATATATATATATATATATATATATATATATTTATATATATATTTATAAAAGCTTGTGAAAACCATTTTTTTTTGTATGATGAACTTATTGTTAATGCATTCTCAATTTGAAATATTATTTATTATAATTATTTTTAGTAAATATTATGATATTGAGTATTGAATCTTTTGTTCTTAATTTTTCAAGTTCATTCTTGGTAGGTGATCTCATCAAAATTAAGATCACATTGGATGAGATGCAAAAGAAAAGGTTTTGAAGTGGTTAGCTAAGAAGAGAGATTAAAAGAGAATACTCTTACATCTTTGTTCAAATTCTCAATCTTTGACTCAATAGAATGAATAATGTTCAATAAAATTAAGAATCTACTTGTTAAAGTATTCAAAATATTAAAGTATTCATATGATGGATAATCTTTCTCATTTTATTAATATTTTTGTATTTTCTGTTTAATAGATGAAGAAAACTGATAGGCAAATAAAATAAGCATCATTGTATTTTTTTTCTCAATTCTCAAGAAATACATAATATATACAAAAAATAAAAAAAACTCATATTATCCAATCTACTTTCCTATGAACAGAATCGATTAAGAATTAAATATACATACCAAAAAAGCTTGCATAAGATCATTTGGAAACAATTATTGGAATTTTTATTTCTCACAAATAAATTAAAACTCTCCCATGTGCCAACATTATAAAACACCAATAGTTTAAAAAAGTTTAAATTAAAAACACTCTCGTACAAGTTTGTTCAATTGCATCACCCCTTTATCAATCAATAATTTTCACAAATAAAAGGTGAAATTAATGGAACTATATTTAAAACATAATGAACCCTATAAATAAAACATTCAAACTAATATAACAAGCGTGTAATCTATTAAAAATTAATATGGTGATGGAGTTTCAATGCTTCAAATGATCTTTATCAACTTTAGCGGGAGGTGGATTGTCAATTATCATTTTGTCGAGTATTTAAAAATTGTTTGATGTTGGTTTTTTGAATTTTAATTTGGGTTTTACCAATTTTTTTATTATAAATTTTTTATAAACCCGTGACTTTTGAGTTTCTTAAGTTGACTCTTACGACTAGGTTACTTATAATTTTTGCATACCAGTAATATGAATAATAATTAATTTTTGTTAGATAAAATAATAGTTTTAAGTACTGTTTTGAAATATTATTTAATTCTACATGAAAAAAATATTAAATATTTTAAATATATAATTGTAATCATTAAAAGAAAAATATATTGAATTGAAATAATTTAGTAAATTTTAAGAATATAAGTAATTAATATGATTTTATATATTTTGTAAAAGAATTATAATAAAAAATAAACAATAAGAATATAATAAAGTGGTATTATATATATAGTTAGTTACTTTAAATAGTTAGATGATAATGTTTTGGGAATATGTTTATATTATATTGTGTAATATATATATATATATATAAATATATTTTTATTTTAATTAAGGGTCCCACAAGCATGGCCTCTTTTAAATTTAAAACGGAATCAATACTGTGACTTTTGAGTTTTTTAAGTCGACTCTTACCACTAGGGTACTTATAACATTTGTGTACCAGAAATAAAAATAATAATTAATTTTTATTAGATAAAATATTACTTTTAAGTATTGTTTTGAAATATTATTTAATACTACATGAAAATAATAATAAAAAATGATCGATAAAAATATAATAAAATGATATTATATATATATATAAATATATATTTTGAATTAAAAGAGAACTAGCATGACACCGCACATCCATAACCCCACAATCATGACCCCCGCTTAAACTCAAAGCCTTCCAAATGTAATCGAATCCGTGACCTTTTGGTCTTTTAAGCCGACTCTTACCACTGAGCTAACTTGGTGGATTAAAGTGATTATATATATATATATATATATCAATTACTATAGATATATATGCATATTATATCATTGAAAAAATAATAATTACATTTATTACAAATTAATTTTAGAAGTATGTTTTAATATTAAATTTTGATCGTTTAAAAAATATTTAAAATAAAATTAAAATTTATAAATTTATAAAATAAGTAACTAATAAATAATAATTAATCTTGTTGATTATAGTATTGCTGTTAATATTGAATAATTGATAAAATTAAAGTTGGAAAAAACAAAATATTTTATACATATTACTAATATATTTATAAATGTACAAAGACCCAAAAGAACCATCACATATATTTTGCTATAATTATTTTTTTCTCTCTTTTATCCTCTTCTTCTCTTATTCTTGTCGCATTGGTTTTCAATTTCTCAAAAATATTATATGAACAAGTTGAGATAGAGTGATGTTATGGTTCAAATTTTATTTAAATGAAATCGTTAAAGATGTTAATGTCCCTGATGGTCTATATTGAAACTAAGGGTTTTGGTGTGTATCGCCTCTATTACCGTGTCCCACCGCTGTATATCAGCACCGCCTTATTCTCCATCCCCCAATTATTATTTTATTTATTTTCTTGTAACCTTCTAAAATGTGTAATTTATATGACACTTCTTTATCTCCTTTTATTCTCAAGTTTTTGCTTATAAACGTGAGCAATTTTCAGAGCATATGAGTTATCAATGGTTCTTACTCATTTTTATATGAATTGAGGATGTATTACTTAATCTAATCTCTTTTAAGTCTTGCAAAACAAAGAAATAAAGTTGTAAAAGTAATTTTATTATGATGTATAAATTTGAACACCTTTTATGAAATAAAATTATATTAGTTGAAATTTATTTTTTTTGTTTAGATATTAGATCTGAATTAAATTTATAATATTACAAATAAATTTTAAAATAAATCACATATATTATATATATTCAATTTCGTATATGTACAAAATAATCATTACAATTATGCGTTTAATGAATTTGGGCACGATAATACCAAATTGTTTTCAAATGATAAAATTATAAAAAATTGTAATATATTGAAAATTAAAATTATTGTAAAGAAATAAATTTAAAGCTCATATATAATATGAAAAAAAATGAAATTATATATTTAATTGTGTTTATTATCAAATCAGAGAAAATAAATGGTAAATAGGGAAATTTGGATTGAAAATTACATATCAAGTTTGTGTTTTTAGACGTGGTGAATTTTTTAAGATTAAGATTTATAATGGTTCTTATTCATCCTTATCTGAAACTAGGTAAACCAAATTTTCCTTGAATCAGATTTATTTTAAGTATTGCAAAACTAACTAATAATGTTGTATAAGTAATTTTCTTTTTGATGTAGAAGATTGAATAATGTCATTGTAATACCAATTATAAATTAAAATAAAATTAATTAAATTTGTTTTTCTTATTTAGATATTAGACCTAAATTAAATTTATGATGATACATATAAAATTTTACAAGAAAATACATATATATTATATACTTAATTTGATGTAGGTTTAAAATGATTACTACAATGATGTGTTTCATTAATTTGGGAACAATTATACCAAATTATCAAATGAGAGAATATAGTGATAATATAGTGTTTTTTATAAAATATGGAAAAATAGTGATAATATATATTAATTGTTTTTATTGTGAAAAAAAGAGAAAAAATTTTAAACAAGCAAATTTCGATTGAAAATCAAATATCAAATTATTTATGATTAATAATTGTATCAATTAAATTCTGAAATTTGTGATAAAATATAAAAAGAGTAACTAATTAGGTATATTTTTATGTAGTGCTAAATTTTTATGTAGTGCTAAAATTAATCCATTAACAAATAATGAGAAAAATTAAGTAAAAATATTTTATCATTTAAAATCACACATTTAGGTTATATACTTTGTTTTTTAGGTTTAGTCATTCAAATAATTTTAATGAGATAAAAGGAAAATGGTTGATATTTGTGATATGTTTCTAAATTATAGGGATATTAATAAATTAAAATGACTTTTTTTGGTGTGAAAAAGAATAAGAAATTAAAAAATTAAAAAAACTTTAAGCCTACTAGTTTTTTATTGACCTGATAGTAGTAAAATTATTTTTTTCGTTGATAAATTCGAAAAAGTCATTAAGTTTATAAATTTTTAATTGACCTAAATTGAAAGAATAATAATAATCAATTTGTGTCGTATCTTCTGCACGAATCAGTCGAGCCGTACAAGAACAAGGAAGAAAAGTCTCTAGCACGAATTGATGAGACTTGGTCAAATGTTCATTTTTAGTTGACAATATCTACTTATGTATCTACACATCTAAATGAAAATACAACCAAAATAATATTTTTAATCAAATATTTAGAATTACATCTATTTTTGAGAATAACAAAATTTCTAAAATAATTTATAGTATTAAATATTGAAGGTATTATCAATCTATCACTAAATGTAAGGTAAAAATTTTTTTTGTTATTAGTGTTGGGGTGTATACCACTTGTGAATTAATATATTCGGAAAATGATAATTAAATTTTTGAAAGAATTATTAATTACATAATGCAAAAATTGTTAACCATATGTATAATCTTGTGGAAACAAATAAATTTGTTTTATTATGAACTTATTGTTAATATTCTCATTTTCAAACATCATTTACTATATTAGTTTTTAGAAAGAAAAAAATAACTTAGCATGATAGAAAATATAGTATTGAATTTTTTTGTGCTTAACGGGGTAAGATCATTTTTAGCAATGAAATTTTAACATATTCACAAAATATTCTAAAATGTAATTATCATCAAACAATAACCATCTAAGATTGTACCTATAAATATATTCTCTTCATAAGTATTGAATTATTTGATACTTATGTGCAATCTCATTATTTTAGATATCCCATTTTTTATTCACTCTTTCATTAGAATGAACATCTATCAAAATGAAAATGTTTAATCTAATTTAAAAAAAATAATATAAAATAAATAAATTATAAATGAATAAACAATAAACATATTGATAATTTAAAATGACAATGAAAAATTAAACAACAAGAAGATTAAAAATTGTTTGAAATGTAATTATCATTAAACTAGAACCACCAAATATCAAATTATTTATAATTGATAATTGTATCAATTAAATTCTGAAATTTGTGATAAAATATAAAAAGAGTAACTAATTAGGTATATTTTTAAGCAGTGCTAAAATTAATCCATTAACAAATAATGAGAAAAATGAAGTAAAAATATTTTATTATTTGAAATCACACATTTAGGTTATATACTTTGTTTTTTAGGTTTAGACATTCAAATAATTCTAATGTGATAAAAGGAAAATGGTTGATATTTGTGATGTTTTTCTAAATTATAGGAATATTAATAAATTAAAATGACTTTTTTTTGTGTGAAAAAGAATAAGAAATTAATAAATTAAAAAGAAAAACTTTAAGCTTACTAGTTTTTTATTGACCTGATATTAGTAAAATTACTTTTTTCGTTGATAAATTCGAAAAAATCATTAAGTTTATAAATTTTTAATTGACCTAAATTAGAAGAATAATAATAATCAATTTGTGTCGTATCTTCTGCTCGAATGAGTCGAGCCGTACAAGAACAAGGAAGAAAAGTCTCTAGCACGAATTAATGAGACTTGGTCAAATGTTAATCTCTAGTGGACAATATCTACTTATGTATTTACCCATTTAAATGAAAACACAACAAAATAATATTTTTAATTAAATATTGGTCAAATAATATTAGTTTTTAGAATGAAAAAAAACTTACATGATAAAAAATATAGTATTGAATCTTTTTGTGCTTAATAGTGTAAGATCATTTTTAGCAATGAAATTTTAACATATTAACAAAATATTCTAAAATGTAATTATCATGAAACAACAACCATCTAAGATTGTAGTTATAAATATATTCTCTTCATGAGTATTGAATTATTTTATGCTTAAGTGCAATCTCATTATTTTAGATTCCCCATTTTATATTCACTCTTTCATTAGAATGAACATCTATCAACATAAAAATGTTTAATCTATTTTTAAAAAATTAATATAAACTAAATAAATTATGAAAGAATAAACAATAAACATATTGATAATTTAAAATGACAATGAAAAATTAACAACAATAAGATTAAAAATTATTTGAAATATAATTATCATTTAACCAGAACCACCAAATAGGTATGTTATCTTAGTGTTAGACCTAATAGCATTTTAGCATATCTAATGTTCTAAAATCAAATAAACCATTCTAAATGAATCAAAAGCGTTAAAAATAAATTGAATATAATATAATATGATCAAATCGTTTTCATTATATTTTTCTTTTTATCAATTCGATCACAATTGTTTAGTTGGTCGATTCAATGTCATTGAAATGCTCAAATCGGCCAATTGTTTAAATAAGACTAGAACAAAAATTGAACCTTAAAACAACATTAATATGTAATGTATTATAAATATAAGTTACAACACATATTTAAAATAAAAAAAAATGAGAGAACACTATGAATGTTGTAATGACTTATTTGTAAACTATCAAAAATTAACTATTATTAATAGTAGTAGACAAATTTAATCTCAATGGTTGATTGATCCTTAGTGTGAGTTTTATTTTTAAAAAAATTGAGTACAATGCAATTATGATTTAAAGAACACATTTTTTTAATTTAATTAATCTTATAATTATAACATATTTATATAAATATAGTATAACCTTATTTATAAGTGTTCTTTTACAAATTATACTAGTGAAATTAATAAATGACATTATCGATATATATTATATATGGTTTATAAATTGTGTTACCGGACTTTATTCATAATCATATTTGTTCATATAAATCACAATAACTACTTTTGTTATTAATTTATATAATATATTAATTTATTTCATAAACCATAACAATCTTCTAATTGTTTAAACTAAATCGATCAATTGAAATAACAGGGGTTATGGGGTTGCTGAAGTTATCGACAAGAACAAAAATAATCGTTGATATGGTCATTCTGAAGAAGAATGCATATTTAAAAGTTATGTTGTGTCCTGTAGATAATGTCATTATCAAGGTCTCTAAAGAGGAGACTAATACATATGGGACATCATAAAGTATGAAAGTTAAAGTTGAGATTTATTGAATATACTTGAATATTTGGGTTAATAAAGAAGTTGTTAATATTTTTTTGGAGAAAACTCTAGATATAGAATAGAGAGACGATAAAACTTATGGGTCATCCAATATTGACGAATGCATTTAGGCTATATCACATTGACTAATACAATCGGGTCATCTCTAGCATTGTGTAATGCATAAGGACCGTCTTGCATTGACTAATGCATATGTGTCATCTAGAATTGACTAATATATCTAAGTCATCTCTAGTATTGACTAATACATTTGATCCATATTTGACATTATCCAATGAATCTAGGTCATCCGACATTGACGAATTCATATAGGCCATCCGATATTGACTAATGTATTTTGGCCATATATGACATTGAGTAATGTATTTTCATTGACTAATGTATATAGGCAATCTGACATTAACTAATGCAACTAAGTCATCTCTAGTATTGAGTAATGCATATAGTTCATCTTGTATTGACTAATGCATCTAGGAATCTAGGATTCACTAATACATTTGGGCCACCTCTAGCATTGACTAATGCAATTGGGTATCTCGAACATTAACGAATTAATTTTCACCATCCGGCATTCACTAATTAATATGGGCCATCCAGAATTGACGTATGTATCTAAGCCATCTGACATTAATGCATTTGGGCTATTGGCATCGACGAGTGCATTTGGGTCATCCGGAATATACGAGGACATTTGAGTGATCTATCATCGACGAATGCATCTAAGACATCCAATATCAACGATCGCATCAAGTCCATCTGACTTTCACGAGTGGATCTGGGCCATCTATCATCGACTAATAAATTTGGGCCATCCAAAATCGACGAATGCATCTAGACCATCCGACATTAACAAATGCATATGTTAAGTTATCTTAGGGGAACTCTACATTAGAGAAGAGACATAATATCTAGGCATTAATACATTTGGGGCATTGACAAAATTCAAGTCAAAATAGAGATTTGTTGAGTTATCTTGAAATGGTGATGCAAGAAAATAAAATATTGAACAAAAGGAAATTAAAATTTTTGGTGTATAATCTTGATTTAAGAAAATAAGATTAACACAAAAAGAAAATTTATTCTACACAGAATAAAATTTATTAAATTACGTAGATTTTTTTTGTCTTATTTTAAAATTATCAATAATACGAGATAAATTTTAAACATATAAAATTTATATTTAAATTTGAGATTAATGATAGGGGGTGCGGAAATTTTGTAGCGAATGGGGCGACGACTAATATGTCATTGCCCATGTCACCTTAAAAATAGGATGAATATAAATTTCTTTCTTTAATTTTAAATTATACCTATCACCTAAAAATATTTAATAATTTCGATATCATCAACATTTTATTATTTATAAAAATTATTTAATAATTTCACTGTCTTTAATTTTTTATTATAAAATTATTATAAATATTTACTTTATTTGAAATTAAATTATTATGAGGTAATTTATTAATTACTAAGATGATTCAACTTAAACTACATATTAATACATAAATAGAACTCTAATTACTAATATTCAACCTAGATAAAAAGAAAATGATATAGTAAGTTCAAATATTTGGGAGTAGTTGAATTGAATTTTTTAATAAATATTATAAGAAGATGAAATATTATGGATTAGCTGAATTGAATTTTTTTAATAAATGTTATAAGAGGATGAAAAAAAGTAGACTTTTAAAGAGAGATAAGAGAGTGAACTTTTAAAAAACAAATAATAGTTTAGTAATATATATATATATATATATATTTAATTTTTATTATATATATATTTATAATTTAATATATATTTAAAAAAATATATATTTATATATTTTATTAATTTGATTTATTCATTCACCTTATTATTACTCATTTTAAAAATATTTATTTAATTATTTTATTAATTTGATTTATTCATTCTCCTTATTATTACTCATTTAATTTAAGTGGTTTATAAGTTTGTTTTCACACTAAAAATTGTGTCTTATTATTCGCTTTGACTTTTGATTATGTGGTTGATTTGGAGAGAAATTTAAATATGACACTAAATTTTTAAATCGTATTATTAATTTAGATTATTTACATGTATTAATTATTGATTTAAATATTCAAAAAGTTATATTAGATTTAAATACTTAATTATTTAAAAAATAAATTATGAGAAAAATTAAACATAAGAATATATATACCATTTAATAAAATTTATTTATTAAGAATTAAATAACTAATAGAATAATATTATAAGTTTAAATAGGTGATAATTTGTTTAGGTATATTATATATATATATATATATATATATATATATATATATATATATATATATAATTAATTAATTGAAAATTTTATATATATTTAATATTTTGTATATATAACTTTTGTGTACTAATTGTAAGAATAATAATTATTAAAATTACTATAATAAATTTTAAAAAATAAGTAACTAATAAATAGTTAATTTTTTTCATACTGAGATTAATAATGAATAATTTATAAATAATTGATAAAATTGGATAAAAGACATATATTTTATACCTACATCTAATGTATTAATAAAAAGACAGGGGTCTCAAAACCCTCACATGCTAATTATTTTTTTCTCTCTTTTGTCTTCTTTTTCTCTTATTCTACCTAACAGTTTTCGATTTTTCAAAATTTTACATTAATCATTTGAGATGAAAGTCATGTTAATATTCAAATATCATTTAAAAGAAACTACTTAAAAAGTTAATATTAGTGATAGTCTATATAGTAACTAAGGGGGTTTGGTGTTGTGTCACATCTATCATAGTGCCCCCACACTATATAGATATACAAAACCACCTCCTTCTCCATGCCCCAATTATTATTATTATTTTCTATGTATGTTTGTAATATTTTAAAGTGTAATTTATGACATTTTTTTGTATCTCCTTTTATTCTCAAGTTTGTGTTTTTAGATGTGTCTAATTTTTGGAGTTTGGAATTATCATTGTTTTTACTCATCTTTATCTGAAATGAGTAAAACCAAGTTTTCCCTGATTTAGATCTCTTTTGAGTGTTGCAAAGCTAACCAATAAAGTTGTACAAAGTTGTACAAAGTTGTACAAGTATTTTTGTTTTGCTGTATATGATTGAATAATGTAATTGTTATAAATTTTTATTAAATAAAATTAAATTTATTTTTCCTGTTTAGATATTAGATCTAAATTAAATTTATGAGATTTCAAATAAATCTTACAATACTATATACATGTATATATTATATATTTAATTTTGTGTAAGTATATAATGATCACTACAATTATACGTTTCAGGAATATACCAAGTTCTCTTGAAATAATAAAATTATATAAAAATTTTAATTATTATAAATTAAAAATTTAAAACACTTATATGGAAAAAACAATGGTGATATTATATATTTAATTATGTCTATTATCAAATCATAAAAAAATTGTTATAGTTAATTGCTATTACAAGAAATCCAACATTGACTAATTGATTTGGGATATTTGAAATTGACGAATACATTTAAGCCATAAGACATCCGACATCGACGAGTGCATCTAGGTAATTGTCATTGACAAGTGCATTTGTGTTATCCGTAATCGACGAGTGCATGGGCTATTTGACATAGACGAGTGCATCTAGACTATTTGACATAGACGAGTGCATCTATGTCATCCAACATCGAAAAATGCAAAAAAAATAAATATATAATTTTTTATTTTAATCGGGTACTTCCATAGGAGTATTCGTAGATTGGGTTGATTAATATGGTTAATATGCTCACTTGTTACCTGTTATAGTGTAATACCTATAATCTTTATAGTCTAAAGAAAATAAAATCATGGAACCTTGACTTCAGTATAAATTAAATTAAAAAAATGCGAGTTTAGGGAGTTAAAACTTCACCTCGTCTATTCACATTCTTTGGAACCAAGCCTTCCCATCAAGTCTCATCGTAATTTGGCCGAACCTCTCTTTTCAACCATGCCTAAACCCAAATTAATTTAAGCCCGATTATTTTGAATATTTTAATTATTTATTGAATTTTCTATTTTAAACACCTCAAACGATTTTCTAAAATCTGGAAAAAATAGGAAATGGTTCAAACTATTTTTCTAAACAATATTAGAAATTATTTCAATTTTAAGTTTCATTTAAAATATTTTCTCTATTCATCCAAAAAATTTGAGCACATAAGTTATATATTATGACTTTAAAAAATAACGAGGAAAACTATGACTTTTTTTATATTATATTTGACCATACAATGTTTTAATATCGAACATTGGAATAATTTTAGATTTTACTCATTTTGTCCTCTCAATTGATATATATGACATTATATAATTTTTCTAGCCTTATATTTAATCATTGATATCCTAAACGAGCGCGTTTTGCATATTTTTTAACAGTATCTGACTCCATTGAGTTTACCGCTATAGAACTCAACATTTACCCCTACTTGGATTGTTTAAAAATAGATCAGGACAGTTGTGTGAGTGACAATGCTTAGACCATTTCCTACATGTATCCCAAAAACAAATTTAAATGGTTTTTTTTTAAACTTTTTTCTTTCTTAATTTCTTAAAGAGTAAATTAGGTGGCGACTCTTAAATAGTCAAATTTTTCTAGATCTACTATCTTAGAGAAGAGCTTAATCTGAGAAAGTTTCTCGGAAAGTCAATTTATTTGACATTTTTTAAGTAAATTTGAGCATAACCTACCATTTTGGTTTCCCGTTCTTCTTAGTATTCGAGGGTAAGGTATGAGGCTAATTGCGATAGGAGTCAATTTATCGACATGGAAGATTTTAAATGTGTACAAAAAGTATACCAACTAAAGACAAAATAATCTCTAGAAACAATTCTTGGTGTTTCTATTTCTCCAAAATAAATTAAGATTATCACATGTGCCAACATTAACAAATTTCACAGATGGGAGGTGAAATTAAATGACACTATACTAAAATAATAATTAAGAAGTTACCTTTCCACCATCTTTATAAATTAATGAACCCTTAAAATCATTACTTCGAACCACCTCGACTTTTAATAAATTTCATATAGCAAATTAACAAACAATCAAACAATAACAATGAATATAATGTTGGAATTTAAACTATTTTACTTGAACTAATAATAAATATAATATATAATTAAAGCACTTTTTAAATAAAAATATAGCTCTTTTATCAATTTTGAGTGAAAAAAAAATAACTTACGAATTGGTTAGGAGAAGACACAGTTTAGTTAGACAAATTTGAATTTTCTATTTTAAACACCTCAAACGATTTTCTAAAATCTGGAAAAAATAGGAAATGGTTCAAACTATTTTTCTAAACAATATTAGAAATTATTTCAATTTTAAGTTTCATTTAAAATATTTTCTCTATTCATCCAAAAAATTTGAGCACATAAGTTATATATTATGACTTTAAAAAATAACGAGGAAAACTATGACTTTTTTATATTATATTTGACCATACAATGTTTTAATATCGAACATTGGAATAATTTTAGATTTTACTCATTTTGTCCTCTCAATTGATATATATGACATTATATAATTTTTCTAGCCTTATATTTAATCATTGATATCCTAAACGAGCGCGTTTTGCATATTTTTTAACAGTATCTGACTCCATTGAGTTTACCGCTATAGAACTCAACATTTACCCCTACTTGGATTGTTTAAAAATAGATCAGGACAGTTGTGTGAGTGACAATGCTTAGACCATTTCCTACATGTATCCCAAAAACAAATTTAAATGGTTTTTTTTTAAACTTTTTTCTTTCTTAATTTCTTAAAGAGTAAATTAGGTGGCGACTCTTAAATAGTCAAATTTTTCTAGATCTACTATCTTAGAGAAGAGCTTAATCTGAGAAAGTTTCTCGGAAAGTCAATTTATTTGACATTTTTTAAGTAAATTTGAGCATAACCTACCATTTTGGTTTCCCGTTCTTCTTAGTATTCGAGGGTAAGGTATGAGGCTAATTGCGATAGGAGTCAATTTATCGACATGGAAGATTTTAAATGTGTACAAAAAGTATACCAACTAAAGACAAAATAATCTCTAGAAACAATTCTTGGTGTTTCTATTTCTCCAAAATAAATTAAGATTATCACATGTGCCAACATTAACAAATTTCACAGATGGGAGGTGAAATTAAATGACACTATACTAAAATAATAATTAAGAAGTTACCTTTCCACCATCTTTATAAATTAATGAACCCTTAAAATCATTACTTCGAACCACCTCGACTTTTAATAAATTTCATATAGCAAATTAACAAACAATCAAACAATAACAATGAATATAATGTTGGAATTTAAACTATTTTACTTGAACTAATAATAAATATAATATATAATTAAAGCACTTTTTAAATAAAAATATAGCTCTTTTATCAATTTTGAGTGAAAAAAAAATAACTTACGAATTGGTTAGGAGAAGACACAGTTTAGTTAGACAAATGACTTTTCTTCTTTCTTTATATATCTTGGAGTATTTTTACTATGGTGAAATTGTTCTATTTTTATGTATTTTGTTTTTTTACAGATGGTGATGTTTATGAGGTTTATGTATTTTGATGATGGTAAACCTCTATTACATGCGAATATTGTATAATTATTATTGATATAATGAATATCTTAAGTTGTCTCTAAGTCTCATTTTTGTTATTGTCTAAAAAGTTTTTATGGTAAATTTGTGTTTTATTACTCATTTTGACTTGATACAATTGGTTGATTTTGATATATATTTAAATGTGACAAACAAATTTGAAAATCATATTCTGTATTATTAATTTAGGTCAATATTTATTCTGTATTTTTACATTTATATTATTGATTTAAAAATTAATGAAAAATATATTAAAATAGGCACTAATTTAAAAAAATAATTATTTGAGAAGAAAAAAATCGAGAAAACATAATATATTAAAATTTATTTTATTAAGAATTAGACAACTAATACAATACTATAATTATTTAAAAGAAATATTGAATAGACAATAAATTGTTTTTGTCATATATAATATATATTTTTAATAAAAATAATTATAATTATAAACTTTTTAAAATTATAATTATAAGGTTTATAAAATTATAAATTATATATATGATTAATTTAACTATATATATTATTATTATATTCACACAATCTATATTAAATTTATAGTAATATTTTTTATATATAACTTTTATGTACTATTAGGAATAATACTTATTATTTTTAAATAAAATTTTATTTTCAAGTATTATTTTGTCATATTATTTAATATTAGTTTTAAAAAATATGAAGTGTTTTAAGTAAATAAGTTTAATCACATGAAGAAAAATAATTAAATTGAAATCAATATAAACAATTTTAGTAAGATAAGTAATTAATGAAGTATTAATTTGATTTTTATACTTTTGTAAAAAAGATTAAAATAAAAAATTAACAATAATTATATATTATCAATATAATATTTATATATATATATATATTTATAAACATAGATATATCTATATTCATAATACATCATTTGAAAAAATAATAAGTACTTTTATTATAAATTAATTTTAGAGTAAGTTTATGATATATTATTAATATTAAATTAAAAAATGGACATGCCTATATTTTATAGCATGAGCTTAGGATTCATCATGGTTCTTACTTCCTTAATATGAAATGAGGAAATCCGAATTTTGCTTGAATTAGATCTTTTCATGTCTTAAAAAAATAATCAATAAATATGAAAAAAAAGTTTTGTTTTAATGTATAGAATTCATTAATTTAATTATAATTCTTGGATGAAATAAAGTGAAATTGGATGAAATGTGTTCTTGATGGTTAGAAATAAATTTAATTTATGATATTACAAATAAATTTTATAAGAAGACACATATAACATACATTCAATGAGATTCAAGTATAAAATGATCAGGAATTTATAAGGGACTACAATAATTATGTTCTCGAATATTAAATTTTATAAAAAGATGTTTATATATAAAAAAAATGAGATTCAATTAATATATTTAAAATTTAAATTATTATAAAAAGATAAAGTTAAAAGTTTTATAGAATATGAAAATAAAAAAGAATTTTGGTTTATATATTTAATTATGTTTCGGGGAGGAGTCTAGACACAGTATATAAATAATTATATGTCTTCTCATCACCGACCAAACTTGAGAAAAAACCGCTTAAAGAAAACAAATCAGGCGAATTGTAAATGGTAATTAAAAAGTCTGAAATTTGTAAAAAAATATAAAATAGTAACTAACTACATATATTTTAATTATTTTTAAAGTTAACCCACAAACAAATACTGAGAAATATAGTTGAAATCACAAATTTAGGTTAGATACTTTGTTCTCTAAATTTCCAATTTAAAGATTAGACAAAGGGAAATTTTTGATGTTTGTAATATTGTTTTAAATTATTTAGATATTGATAAATAAATATGACTAATTTTGGAAATGTGAAAAATAATAATATGTTGATAATTTTTTATTTTTTTTTAAGTTTAGTAATTGAATAATTAATCCGTAACTATAAAATCAATTTTTTTTAAAAAAATCTATAATAAAACGAGTTTAGTAAGATTTTTTTTTAAGTTTAGTAAATTAGTTTGTAATTTTTTTGATTGATCTGAACTTGAAAAAGATAATAATAAAAAATATGTGTCTACGCAAGGAAGATCTTCATCACTGAATGCGAATGACGTACAAGACTGGGAAAGAAAATTCTCTAGCGTTCCAAGTTAGGCTAAATTTAGAACTATAGTTTACAAGATCTACTTATATATACCTACACATTCATATAAAAATACAACAAATATAATGTTTTTTAACTAAGATATTGACATATTTGTAATGAAGAATAACATAACTTTTTAAAGAATTAAAAATATTACTTAATTTTCTAGTATAAATTGCTTACTAAATTTACAAACTTATGAAAGTAAGAAAATGTTTTATTAGGAATTATCAATTACATGCAAGTATTATCTATATATATATATATATATATATATATATATATATATATATATATATATATATATATATATATATATATATATATATATATATATATATATATATATAAAATCTTGTGAAAGCCAATAAAATTTCAATTATCATTTAGTAATAATTTTTTTTTAGTAAACATAAACTATACAAATATACTATGTTATTGAGTATTCAATCATTTGTGCTCAATTGTGCAAGTTCATTTTTGTTAGGTGATCTCATCTGAAATATCTTTGAAGGAGGATGTCTATTTAAAACATGATCAAATTCAACTTTAAGGAGGATGTTTATTTACATCCTGAGCAAATTTAACTAAGAAATAAGTCGTAATTTTTTATATATATCTTATATTGTATTGAAAGTTTCGGTATAAAAAAATTCATAATTCTACCGTAACTTGATTTTAGTATACCTTAATTTTTGTACGATATCGTATTATATCGTAGATACCGAAAAAATATATTTACTTAAACAAAAAAATTTATTCAGTATGAGTACATAAACGTTAGACAAAACTAAAATTTAAAATTTCTATCATAAAATAAAATATATTTTTTTGGAATCCAACATGTGTATAAACTAGGAAAGGTTAAAAACTAAATTTACTTACAAAAATTAGATAACATGAATAAACATAAATGTAATCTTCAAGTTAGACTAAATTAGAGGTAATGGAGAACTTGAATGGTTTTGTATATGTAATTTTTTTTTTCAAATTGATATTACACTCAATGTTTAGGAGTTACTCTCTTTCGAGTTGTGGACTTTTGTGTTTCAAATTTCGATATGTTTTGTATTAGAGATAAACTTGACAACATATTAAATGACCATTTTTTGTATCTTCTTTTATTCTCACGTTGGAATTTTTAGGCATGGCTAATATTTAGAGTTTATGATTTATCATGATTCATATTAATCTTTATCTGAAATAAGGAAAACCTATTTTTCCTTGAATCATATCTCTTTTATGTCTTGGAAAGCTGACCAATAAATTAAATTTATGATATTACAAATACATTTTACAAGAAAATACAAATATATTATATATTCAATTTTATGTAGGTATAAAATGAGCACTACAATTATGCATTTAATAAATTTGGGCATGATTATACCAAAGTTTTTTGAAATGGTAAAATTTTATAAAAATGATAAAATATTGAAAATTTAAACTATAAAGTAATATATTTAAAAGTATTATAAAATATGGAAAAATGAATTATTTTATATTTAATTGTGTTTTTAATCAAATCAAAGAAATACTGTTCAATAGGAAAATTTGGATTGAAAATCACATATCAAATTATTTGTATTTGATAATTATATTAGGGAAATTCTGAAATTTATGACAAAATGTAAATAAAGTAATAACTATGTATATTTTAAGCATTGCTAAAGCTAACTCATTAACAAATATTGAGAAATGAAAGTAAAACATATTTTATCATTTTTTATTTTTTGAATAAAAGAGAGCTAGCATGACATTCCACATCCATGACTCCCCGCTTAAACTCAAAACGCTTCCAGATGAAAAATGGTTTATGTTTGTGATATTGTTCTAAATTATAGGGACATTGATAAATTAAATGACTTTTTTGTGAAAAATAATAATAAGTTATTAAATTAAAAAAATTGTAAGCTTATCATTTTTATTGTTAATATATATGAAAAATATTAAGTTTATAATTTTTTTTAATAGAAATAAATTTGAATAATAATAATATTTAACTTGTATCGTGCCAAGACAAGAAAAATAATCATCATAAATGGATCCAGCTGTAAAAAAAAATTATTCAGTATGAGTACATAAACGTTAGACAAAACTAAAATTTAAAATTTCTATCATAAAATAAAATATATTTTTTTGGAATCCAACATGTGTATAAACTTGGAAAGGTTAAAAACTAAATTTAGTTACGAAAATTAGATAACATGAATAAACATAAGTGTAATCTTAGAGTTAGACTAAATTAGAGGTAATGGAGAACCCGAAAGGTTTTGTATATGTAATTTTTTTTTTAAATTGATATTACACTCAATGTTTAGGAGTTACATGGAATTTTAATTTTGAAGTTATTCTTACTCTCTTTCGAGTTGTGGACTTTTGTGTTTCAAATTTTGATATGTTTTGTATTAGAGATAAACTTGACAACATATTAAATGACCATTTTTTGTATCTTCTTTTATTCTCACGTTGGTATTTTTAGGCATGACTAATATTTGGAGTTTATGATTTATCATGATTCATATTAATCTTTATCTGAAATAAGAAAAACATATTTTTCCTTGAATCATATCTCTTTTATGTCTTGGAAAGCTAACCAATAAAGTTGTAAAAGTATTTTGTTTTGCTATATATGATTGAACAATGTAATTGTAATACCTTTTATGAAATACTGTTAAATTTGTTTTTTTAGATATTATATCTAAATTAAATTTATGATATTACAAATAAATTTTACAAGAAAATACAAATATATTATATATTCAATTTTATGTAGCCATAAAATGAGCACTACAATTATGCGTTTAATGAATTTGGGCATGATTAAACCAATGTTTTTTGAAATGATAAAATTATATAAAAATGGTAATATATTGAAAATTTAATTTATAAAGTAATATATTTAAAAGTATTATAAAATATGGAAAAATGAATTATTTTATATTTAATTGTGTCTTTAATCAAGTCAAAGAAATACTGTTCAATAGGAAAAATTGGATTGAAAATCACATATCAAATTATTTGTATTTGATAATTGTCTTAGGGAAATTCTGAAATTTGTGACAAAATGTAAATAAAGTAATAACTATGTATATTTTAAGCATCGCTAAAGCTAACTCATTAACGAATATTGAGAAATGAAAGTAAAACATATTTTATCCTTTTTTATTTTTTGAATAAAGGAGAGCTAGCATGACAATCCACATCCATGACTCCCCTCTTAAGCTCAAAACGCTTACAGATGAAAAATGGTTTATGTTTGTGATATTGTTCTAAATTATAGGGATATTGATAAATTAAATGACTTTTTTTTGTGAAAAATAATAATTAGTTATTAAATTAAAAAACCGTAAGCTTATCATTTTTATCGTTAATATATATGAAAAATATTAAGTTTATAATTTTTTTTAATAGAAATAAATTTGAATAATAATAATAATTAATTTGTATCGTGCCAAGACAAGAAAAGTAATCATCATAAATGGATCCAGCTGTACAAAAAAATTTATTCAGTATGAGTACATAAATGTTAGACAAAACTAAAATTTAAATTTTTTATCATAAAATAAAATATATTTTTTTGGAATCCAACATGTGTATAAACTAGGAAAGGTTAAAAACTAAATTTACTTACAAAAATTAGATAACATGAATAAACATAAGTATAATCTTCAAGTTAGACTAAATTAAATGTAATGGAGAACCTGAATGGTTTTGTATATGTAATTTTTTTTAAATTGATATTACACTCAATGTTTAGAAGTTATTCTTACTCTCTTTCGAGTGGACTTTTGTGTTTCAAATTTCGATATGTTTTGTATTAGAGATAAACTTGACAACATATTAAATGACCATTTTTTGTATCTTCTTTTATTCTCACGTTGGTATTTTTAGGCATGACTAATATTTGGAGTTTATGATTTATCATGATTCATATTAATCTTTATCTGAAATAAGAAAAACCTATTTTTCATTGAATCATATCTCTTTTATGTCTTGGAAAGTTGACCAATAAAGTTGTAAAAGTATTTTATTTTGTTATATATGATTGAACAATGTAATTGTAATACCTTTTATGAAATACAATTATTTTTTTTTTAGATATTAGATCTAAATTAAATTTATGATATTACAAATACATTTTACAAGAAAATACAAATATATTATATATTCAATTTTATGTAGGTATAAAATGAGCACTACAATTATGCGTTTAATGAATTTGGGCATGATTATACCAAAGTTTTTTGAAATGATAAAATTATATAAAAATGGTAATATATTGAAAATTTAAATTATAAAGTAATATATTTAAAAGTATTATAAAATATGGGAAAATGAATTATTTTATATTTAATTGTGTCTTTAATCAAATAAAAGAAATACTGTTCAATAGGAAAATTTGGATTGAAAATCACATATCAAATTATTTGTAATTGATAATTGTATTAGGGAAATTCTGAAATTTGTGACAAAATGTAAATAAAGTAATAACTAAGTATATTTTAAGCATCGCTAAAGCCAAATCATTAACAAATATTGAGAAATGAAAGTAAAACATATTTTATCTTTTTTTTATTTTTTGAATAAAGGAGAGCTAGCATGACATTCCACATCCATGACTCCCCTCTTAAGCTCAAAACGCTTCCAGATGAAAAATGGTTTATGTTTGTGATATTGTTCTAAATTATAGGGATATTGATAAATTAAATGACTTTTTTTGTGAAAAATAATAATAAGTTATTAAATTAAAAAAACGTAAGCTTATCATTTTTATCGTTAATATATATGAAAAATATTAAGTTTATAATTTTTTTTAATAGAAATAAATTTGAATAATAATGATAGTTAATTTGTATCGTGCCAAGACAAGAAAACTAATCATCATAAATGGATCTAGCTGTACAAAAAAATTTATTCAGTATGAGTACATAAACGTTAGACAAAACTAAAATTTAAAATTTTATCATAAAATAAAATATATTTTTTTGGAATCCAACATGTGTATAAACTAAGAAAGGTTAAAACCTAAATTTACTTACAAAAATTAGATAACATGAATAAACATAAGTATAATCTTAAAGTTAGACTAAATTAAATGTAATGGAGAACCTGAATGGTTTTGTATATGTAATTTTTTTTTAAATTGATATTACACTCAATGTTTAGAAGTTACATGGAATTTTAATTTTGAAGTTATTCTTACTCTCTTTCGAGTTGTGGACTTTTGTGTTTCAAATTTCGATATGTTTTGTATTAGAGATAAACTTGACAACATATTAAATGACCATTTTTTGTATCTTCTTTTATTCTCACGTTAGTATTTTTAGGCATGACTAATATTTGGAATTTATGATTTATCATGATTCATATTAATCTTTATCTGAAATAAGAAAATCCTATTTTTCCTTGAATCATATCTCTTTTATGTCTTGGAAAGCTGACCAATAAAGTTGTAAAAGTATTTTGTTTTGTTATATATGATTGAACAATGTAATTGTAATACCTTTTATGAAATACAATTAATTTTTTTTTAGATATTAGATCTAAATTAAATTTATGATATTACAAACACATTTTACAAAAAAATACAAATATATTATATATTCAATTTTATGTAGGTATAAAATGAGCACTACAATTATGCGTTTAATGAATTTGGGCATGATTATACCAAAGTTTTTTGAAATGATAAAATTATATAAAAATGGTAATATATTGAAAATTTAAATTATAAAGTAATATATTTAAAAGTATTATAAAATATGGAAAAATGAATTATTTTATATTTAATTGTGTCTTTAATCAAATCAAAGAAATACTGTTCAATAGGAAAATTTGGATTGAAAATCACATATCAAATTATTTGTATTTGATAATTGTCTTAGGGAAATTCTGAAATTTGTGACAAAATGTAAATAAAGTAATAACTATGTATATTTTAAGCATCGCTAAAGCTAACTCATTAACAAATATTGAGAAATGAAAGTAAAACATATTTTATCTTTTTTTTTATTTTTTGAATAAAGGAGAGCTAGCATGACAATCCACATCCATGACTCCCCTCTTAAGCTCAAAACGCTTACAGATGAAAAATGGTTTATGTTTGTGATATTGTTCTAAATTATAGGGATATTGATAAATTAAATAACTTTTTTTGTGAAAAATAATAATAAGTTATTAAATTAAAAAAACGTAAGCTTATCATTTTTATCGTTAATATATATGAAAAATATTAAGTTTATAATTTTTTTAATAGAAATAAATTTGAATAATAATAATAATTAATTTGTATCGTGCCAAGACAAGAAAAGTAATCATCATAAATGGATCCAGCTGTACAAAAAAATTTATTCAGTATGAGTACATAAACGTTAGACAAAACTAAAATTTAAAATTTTATCATAAAATAAAATATATTTTTTTGGAATCCAACATGTGTATAAACTAGGAAAGGTTAAAAACTAAATTTACTTACAAAAATTAGATAACATGAATAAACATAAGTATAATCTTCAAGTTAGACTAAATTAAATGTAATGGAGAACCTGAATGGTTTTGTATATGTAATTTTTTTTTAAATTGATATTACACTTAATGTTTAGAAGTTACATGGAATTTTAATTTTGAAGTTATTCTAACTCTCTTTCGAGTTGTGGACTTTTGTGTTTCAAATTTCGATATGTTTTGTATTAGAGATAAACTTGACAACATATTAAATGACCATTTTTTTATCTTCTTTTATTCTCACGTTGGTATTTTTAGGCATGACTAATATTTGGAGTTTATGATTTATCATGATTCATATTAATCTTTATCTGAAATAAGAAAAACCTATTTTTCCTTGAATCATATCTCTTTTATGTCTTGGAAAGCTGACCAATAAAGTTGTAAAAGTATTTTGTTTTGTTATATATGATTGAACAATGTAATTGTAATACCTTTTATGAAATACAATTAATTTTTTTTAGATATTAGATCTAAATTAAATTTATGATATTACAAATACATTTTACAAGAAAATACAAATATATTATATATTCAATTTTATGTAGGTATAAAATGAGCACTACAATTATGCGTTTAATGAATTTGGGCATGATTATACCAAAGTTTTTTGAAATGATAAAATTATATAAAAATGATAATATATTGAAAATTTAAATTATAAAGTAATATATTTAAAAGTATTATAAAATATGGAAAAATGAATTATTTTATATTTAATTGTGTCTTTAATCAAATAAAAGAAATATTGTTCAATAGGAAAATTTGGATTGAAAATCACATATCAAATTATTTGTATTTGATAATTGTATTAGGGAAATTCTGAAATTTGTGACAAAATGTAAATAAAGTAATAACTATGTATATTTTAAGCATCGCTAAGCTAACTCATTAACAAATATTGAGAAATGAATGTAAAATATATTTTATCTTTTTTTATTTTTTGAATAAAGGAGAGCTAGCATGACATTCCACATCCATGACTCCCCTCTTAAGCTCAAAACGCTTCCAGATGAAAAATGGTTTATGTTTGTGATATTGTTCTAAATTATAGGGATATTGATAAATTAAATGACTTTTTTTGTGAAAAATAATAATAAGTTATTAAATTAAAAAAACGTAAGCTTATCATTTTTATCGTTAATATATATGAAAAATATTAAGTTTATAATTTTTTTTAATAAAAATAAATTTGAATAATAATAATAATTAACTTGTATCGTGCCAAGACAAGAAAAAGTAATTATCATAAATGGATCCAACTGTACAATATGTTTTGGTTGGTATTGACTAATAGCCACTTATATTTTTCTATTCAATATTGCATACTTTTAAGAAAACATATTGTATTTTTGAATTATAAAGCTGATATTAAATTATAAATATTTATTGAAATTAAAGTTACTGTTAAAATAACAAACACTAACATATTTTTTCTAAAATGATTCTATTCTAATTTTTAACATCATTCTTAGTTATATAATTATCAAACCGGTCTTAAATGAGTATAACCGAAGTATAATTGAATTTAAATTAATTTAAAACCGACTAAACTGAATTCACAATTAAGTTATATTTTAATTATCCTTGTACTTATATATCTCAATCTAGAGGAGGAGCTGTTAAATGATGGATATATTTATTATGTGAACATACATAATTTTGAATATTATTTTTTTAGAGATATGAAGAGATGGTATAAACTCATTTCAACTAAATTACCTATTTATTGAGTGCATCAACTCTGTTGATCTTTTGTTGGGTCATTTCAGCCCTTGAGAAAAAAAAAATTATTCACTTAAAATGATAAAAATGAGAAGTTCTTTATATTCCTCTATTTGGTTAGATATACAATAATGTAGATATATGATACTAATGTCTATAGTAAATTTTAGTTGATGTTTGGTCAATATGATATTTATTTTTTTTATATAAATAAGTTTAAATTTTTTTAAAAAAAATCTCTCTTTTAAACCCACCCAGTAAAACATTTTCTTTCATTTTCAATCTTTCATTTAATTTTTTTTCTTTCTTCAAACATTTGGATCATTCTTCTTATTTGTAACCTAAGTTCTTATAACAACTTTTCTTCTTGACTTTTTCATCTTACGGTGGAACAGAGACGTCCTGAGTTTTGAACTTCCCCAACCCCGTTAGAAAAAAAATCGATATTTTTTTTTCTATGTTTAGTTTAGAAAATTGATAAAAAAAAAATTTGGGTGAGATTTGAATCCATAACCATATAAAAATCTTAAGTTTTTATCTTGAACCATTAAGATAAATAATTTTATGTTTAAATCACAATAAATTTGACTAAATACCTTAATATTTTTAACAAGTGGACTGTCATGGGGAGTGGATTTCCCTATCTAGAGGGCTTGTCGGGCTTACCCATGGCCAGTTCTACGGTGGAGAGTGTTAATCTCTTGGTAGAAGTCATCTCAACTCAATTTGAAAAGGTAAACAAATTCTTTGGATTTTTTCCCTTTTTGTCAATATTATTTAAAGTTAAAATATAAATGATTAATTTATTTAGAGAATGTTTAAACAAGTTAAGAGAATAATGTGTTGTTTATAATGTCTTGTTCTAGTAGTAAGAATATTAATTAATTTTTGTAAGATAAAATATTAGTTTTAAGTAATGTTTTAAAATATTATTTAATATTATTTGAAAACAATATTAAGTAACAAAAATTAAAATGATTTAATAAATTTCAAGAATATAAGTAATAAATGTAATGTTTTTTTAATTAAAATCAATTAAAATAAAAAAATTAGGAATAATAATATAAAATAATTTAAAATAAGTAACTAAGAAATAATGAAGTGTTTTTTATTAACTGTGATAAATTAATTAATTTTAGTTCATTATAATATTGAGGTTAATGTTGAATAATTATAAATAATTGATAAAATTGTTGTTGAAAAAAAATATCTCATACCTTATACTGATATATTTATAAAAGTACACATGTCCAAAAGAAACCTCACATTGAATTTTGCTCTAATTATTTTTTCTCTATTTTGTCGTCTTATTAAGTTGAGATCAGAATCATGATAAGAAACAAATATCATTTAAACGAAACTACTAACGATATTAATGTTAGTGATAGTTTATATAGAAACTAAAGGTTTGGTGTTGTGCCCCACAATTGTAAACTAACACCGCCTCCTCCATGTCCCAATCATTATTCTCTAATTATGCTTGTAATCTTCTTAAACGTGTAATTTATATGACATTTTTTGTAACTCCTTTTATTCTCAAGTTTGTGTTGGTACACGTGGCTATTGTTTTTAACTTAGATTTATCACCGTTCTTACTCATCCAAAATGAGGAAAATCATCTTTTTCTTGAATCAAGTCTCTTTTATGTATTGTAAAGCTAATCAATAAGGCTGTAGAAGTAGTTTTGTTTTGATATATTGGATTGGACAATGTAATTGTAAGACCTTTTATGAAATAAAATTAATTTTTTTGGAAAAAATTTTTCTTATTTATATTTTAGATCTAAATTAAATTTATGATATTACAAATAAATTTTACAAAAAAATACATATATATTATATATTCAATTTGATGTTGGTATAAAATGATCACTACAATTATGTGTTTCATGAATTTGGGCACGATTATACCTAATTGTCTTGAAACGATAAAATTATATAAAAATTGTAATATATTAAAAATTTTAATTATTATAAAGAAATACATTTAAACTCTTATGAAATATGAAAACAAATGGTAATGTTATGTACATTTAATTGTGTCAATTATCAAATCATAGAAAAATTGTTAAACACGAAAATTTGGATTGAAAATCATATATCAAATTGTGTTTAATACAAGTTTCTAAAATTTGTGACAAAATTTAAAGAGTGTAATTAACTAGGTATATTTTAAGCCTCGTTAAAGTTAACCCATTAACAAATAATGAGAAAAATGAAGTAAAAATATTCTAGTATTTGAAATCACAAATTTAGGTTATATACTTTGTTTCTTAGGTTTAGCTTTTAAATCATTCTAATGATTCAAAAGGAAAATAGTTAATTCTTATGATATTGTTCTAAATTATAGTGATATTGATAAATTAAAATGACTTTTGTTTTTGTGAAAAAGAATAATAACTTGATAAAATAAAATAAGAATTAAGCTTAGTATTTTTTGATTGACCAGACTATAGCAAAATTATTTTTTTGGGTTGTTGTAAGAACATTAAGTTTATAATTTTTTTTGATTGACTTAAATTTGAAGAGTAATAATAATCAATTTGTACCATGACAAGCCAAGAAAAGTCTTCAGCCCGAATGGGTCGAGCCGTACAAGTTGGGGAAGAAAATCTCTAGCACGAATGCGCCGGACTTGACCAAATGTTCAAGTCTAGTTGATAATATCTACTTATGTACCTACACATACAAATAAAAATACAACAAAAATGATATTTATTTAACAAATGTTGATATTTACATCTATGTAATGAAGAATAACTCAATTTCTAAAATAATTAGTAATAATAGATAATGAAGGTATTATCAATTACTCACTAAATGTATAACTTGTGAAGGTAAATATTCTTTTTGTTATTATTAGTGTTGGGGTGTAGATCACTTGTGGATCTACACTTGTGGATGAATATATTCATTCAGATAAATATAATTAAAATCTTAACAGAATTACTAATTAAACAATACATCAATTGCACATCATATGTATAATCTTGTGGAAGAAAGAAATTTTTGTTTTATGATGCACTTATTGTAATCATTCTCATTCTCAAATATCATTTACTACAATTTTTTTTTAGTAAAAAAACCGTTTTATGACAAAAACTATAAGATATTATGTTTTCAGTATTGATTTTTTTCTCAATGTATTATCATTTACTTTGTAATTAATCTGATATATTAATATTGGTAAAATCTTTGAAAATGTATATCAACAACCATCTAAGATGGTAGTTATAAAAGATGGTAGTTATAAATGTATTCTCTTCTTGAGTATTGAATTATCTAATACTTAATTGTGCAATCAAATTCTTTTAGATGATCTCAACTGATAATAATTCTTTCATTAAAATGAATATCTATCAACATGAAAATATTTAATATAATTAAAAAAATCAATATAAACTAAATAAAATATGAAAGAATAAAGAATAAACATATTGATAATTTAAAATAAAAAAGAAAAATTAACAACAATAAGATTAAAAATTATTTGAAATATAATTATCAATAAACCAGAACCACCAAATAAGTAAGTTATCTTAAAAAAATGAGACAACGGATTAAGTATGTAGCACGTAAACACACTTAATCATTTAACTAGGCGTAGAACTTGGTTCCTAACGGGCTCGAACCAAGGACCTTAAGGTGAGTATCCAACTCTTATTGCCACTAGGCTAAAAGAAAAGATAGGTAAATTATCTTAGTCTCAGACCGGATAGCATTTTAGCATATCTAAAGTTCTCAAACTTACTAAACTTTTCAAAATGAATCAAAACCATTAAAATTAAATCGTATTAATCACAGTTTTCTTTTTATCAATGCGATCACAATTGTTTGATTGGTCGGTTTAGTGTCATTGAAAATGCTCAAACCGACTTATTATTTAAATAAGACGAGAACGATAATTAAACCTCAAAACAAAATTAATGAGTAATGTATTAGGTTACAACACATATTTAAAATAAAAAAAAAATAAAAGAACATTGTGAATGTCGTAAAGACTTATTTGAAAACTATCAAGAATATTACATATATTATTAATAGTAGTAGATAAATTCCATCTCAATTGTTTTTTTTGGAAAACGACTTAGTGTCATTTTATTAAAAATCCCAAAAATGGGAAGAAAACGACCATAGTTCTGTCTAACTTTTTAACTACCTAGAAAGTTAGACTAAAGTTTTGGGAATTAAACACGTAAACAATCAAACATAATGACATAAACGAATTATAAACAAACGCATAGAAATTATCTAACTTTGAAATATTTCATAGACGTGACTTCATCATAGTTGACGTTCCATTCATGACATATGTTCCACTCCTCGTCCTTGGAAATTCGTCTCCACGTTCTAATGAGCGCACCACAATCGAAGACTATGTCGCTCCAAACTGGCTCAATGTTACGACGAACTCTACCAAAGACTCTTGCGTTTCTCTCGGTCCACAAGTGATAAATGATGGCTGCAAATTCGCACGTAAAGGCATTGGCGCATAATTAATTACCTTTGGGGAAAGCGTGGGTAGAAATTCCCAAGACTCCGACAAACTTCTAATACCCATAGCCAAAGAAAATAATTTCCAAATGAATTAGCAAATGCACAGCTCCCAAAAAGATTTTTGATTGATTCAGAAGACCCACTACAAAGGAAACAACTAGCATCCGGGATATCCATATATGCAAGAACGTGATCTCGAGTGTTTAGCCTACGCCAGAAAGAAAGCTAAAGTATAAACCGATGTCTTGGAATAACTCTAGAAGACCATACAAGAGAAGCCCAACTCACGAATTGACCTCTTTCCCGTATAAAATTCCAAATCACACTTGACTTGAGTTTCCCGTTCTCTTCCACTCTCCACGAGTGGACATCATCCCTAATACAAAGGTTGAAACCGCTCAAATTTTCAGCAACTCGTTTACCTTCAAAACCCGATTAATAATCTAAACTCAAAGCCTGTAGTGTATGTCATAAACCGTGGAAGTCGCACAGTCCCTTCTAATCCTCAAGTTTTGAAATTCATCTCTATTAATCAAAGTTCTATTTTCAAACCATGGGTCATGCCAAAAGAGAGTGTCACGCCCATCACCAATCCGGATGTCAAAAATTGAACAAATGATGTTTTTAAATTTCAAGATCTTCTTCAAGGACCAAGCCATATCATCGGTTATTCTACACGTCCAAATGCTTAACTCCCGCTTCATGAACCGCGAGTGCATCCATTTAACCCATAAGGAATCTTGCTTCGTTTTTAACGTCCATAAGTTCTTGTAAGTAATAGCCCGGTTCCATTCAACATAGCTCCTCAACCCAACGCCGCCTTTATCTTTTGGTTTACATACATCGGACCACTTATCTTTTCCCCCTGATCATGGCTTCCCCAAATGAAGTCACGTAACAAAGTGTCGATCTCCCGCATAACCCTTTTAGGAAGAATGATTTGTTAAGACCAATAACCGATCAGCCCCATGACCACACTAACCACCAATTCGATACTTCCCACGTAAGATAGCTTCTTGACAGCCCAACCTATTATCACATTTTTGACCTTCTCGATTAGCGGCCTACAATGAACGACTTGAATCTACCTCGCCGTGAGTGGAATCCCCAAGTAACAGACTGGAAACGACCTCTCATCAATGCCCATAATGTCATGAATCCTCACCTTAGTCTCGTCGTCGACACCACCATAAAATGCTGAACTTTTATCTATATTAATTGATAAACATGCAACATCATAAAAGAAGTTAAGCGCATCTTTTATAGTTTGAATTGTATCAACATCGGCACGTGCAAGTAAGAACATGTCGTCTGCAAAACAAAGGTGAGTAATATTCTCCTCCTCGCAGAAAGAGTGGAAAGTGTAATGGCGGTTCTTTCGGAATATCATTAGGACACTCTCAAAGACCTCCATGATCAACACGAAAATATAAGAAGAGAGAGGGTCACCTTGCCTCACACCATTTTCGCCCTTGAAGTAGCCCCCACCCATGCACACTATTAACGCAGACAACAAAGCGGGAGGTAGAGACACACTACATAATCCAATCAATATAAATTCTAGGAAAATTAGAAAGAACAAGAAAGTCATGAATAGTTCTCCATTTAACAGAGTTAAATGCCTTATGAATGTAAATTTTAAATGCAACCCGAGGTGAAAATTTTCTTCTCCCATAACCCTTAAGAAGATTCTACATTAGAAGGATGTTATGCGATATAGATCTACCAGGTATGAAAGAAGAATGTCGTAGACCCACTATCTTAGAAATCACTTTCTAAAAGCGTTTAGCGAGAATTTTAGAAATGATTTTATAGACGACATTACAGCAAGAAATAGGTCGAAAGTCTTGTATTTTTTCAGGCACGAAATTTTTGGGAATAAGATTAAGCACGATAACGCTCCATTGTGTTAACATTTTCCTATTATGAAAAAATTCAATCACCCCTTTTGTAACATCATATCCGACTTTGTCCCAATTGGCTTTAAAGAACTCTGCGTTGAAACCATCGGGCCCGAGGCTCTTATTACCGTTGATACTAGCCAGAGCCTTACTAACCTCATCCCTCAAGACAACCTTAACAAGATCCCGACTATCCTCAGCATAAATCTTTTTGTCAACAATCTGATAGAGCATATTAAGGTGACTTCATTGCTGCCTAGTTTTTGTACCCATGAGACCCCGATAAAATTGGACAGCTAGGTCCTAAATTTAATCCTTCTCTTGTGCGAAATCCCCGTTATCTTTCTTAAGCCTAAGGTCGTTGTTCCGAAGATTCCTAGACGAGCATTTCTGATAGAAGAAAGTTGTGTTCTTGTCCCCGAGAGATATCCATTTTTGTCTCGTTTTCTGCGTCACAAAACTCTCCTCTATTAAACTAAGCTCTATAAACTTGGCAAGGACATATTTTTCCTCCTTCCGAAGATGATTATCGATGTCATTTCGAAGAAATCGGGATTGAACCTCCTCAAGATCAACTCTCACAGCCATGACCCTTTTAGATATGTTGCTGAATTTCCTACAATCGAACTTAATTAGCTGATTTTTAAGAAGCCTCAATTTTTCCGATACCCGAAACATTTTGGAGTCGTCGACTTGTGTGTCCCAAACCTCATTGAGAATTCCCTTAAAGCTATCATTTCCCATTCAGAAATTGAAGAATTTAAACGGGCGTTTCACTTTCTTTTCCTTCTCCCAAAAGAGCTTGATCGGACAATGATCGGAAATTCCCGGGGTTAAGAATCTGAACATGACTTCTCGGATATTTAGCATCCCAAGTCGAATTAATAAGACCCCTATCAATTCTGCTCTTTCTGATTTTCTCATCACTCCTCGTTGAAGACCAAGGAAAGAAGTTGTCGGAGTTAGTCTGTTCAACACACCCAATGTCACAAATACACTCATTAAAGTCAATCATATCATGAGTAATTTCATATTTTGGACTTCTCTCATTCTCGACTCTAGTAACATGAAGTCCCCTAAGACAGCCCAAGGATCCCCATCATCGATTTTAGCCTTGAAACAGCTCCACAATAACCTTCTATCCGACCTCGAGTTGAAACCATAGACAATAGCCAGCCGATAAAGATTGTCATCAACCTTGCCTTTGAATTCAACCATAATAACTTAATCGGAGGAATAAATCATCTTGACATCAGCCACATCACTATTCCAAGCAACCCAAATTCTGCCGCTCATGCTATTAGAATTGTATAACAATTCCCAGTTACTATCCATACAAAGGCATTTGATTCGGTCAATATTGCGCTCCTTCACCTAGGTTTCCAGAATTCTAAAGATAGAGAGCTTCTTTTCATCAATGATCCTAATAATTTCCTTTCTTTTAATAGGATCATTGATGTCCCGTATATTTCATGTCATAATATTCATGAATGGATATACGGGTTATATTCCTGAATTTCGTTGTCATCCTGGCTAACTTGTTGTCCAGCCATTCTTTGAACACTCCATCACTGCTTTCACTTTTACAAAATCCATAGGAATCACTATCCTTGTTGTCCTCAATAGCCACAGACTGATTTACATTATGGTTAAGGCTACCAGTCAAAAAAGGTCCAGCCTCATCAGAATTATGAGAAATTTTGTCCAGCAAACCAACAACAACATGCCCACGACTATCAAATTCAAAGTTTACAACACACGACCCCCTGAACAAGAACCTTTTAGATCAAAGGTAGAAGCTTTGGACAATGTCAACCCATAATTAGAAAGTAAAGACCCTTGATACCCAAAAGACCCATCAGACCTTTCAGAGCCAGCCATACTAGAAAATTCTGCCAAAACAGCCTTGGAGACAACTAAACTAGAAATATCTGCTCTAACCCGAGCTGCCAATGTTGACATATCATACCCATCAGACCCTGCATAATCAACCCCAGAAGAACCAGAAGAATAGAACAAACCTGCTTTAGAAAAAGCCAACCCAGACTCTACTGCTTTAAACCGAACAAACCCAAACCCTGCAGGTTCCGGAGTTGTTGTATGTCGCTCCTTGGTAGAATCATTACTTCTCAAGACCTGATGGAACCCAACTCTGCTTTTATATTTATCATTACTAGCATTATCATTAAGATGATCCAGAATAACATTTTCAGCCCAAATACTAACTTCAGACCGATGATTGACACAAATTCGATCAATAATTGAGCCTTCCTCAGTCCCATCAGCACCCGAACACATTCATTGATTGGAACCTTAATAGTTCCTTAAAAACCATGACCTTAATCATTTTTAAGAAGACCCATACTGTTATTAACGACTGTATCAAGCTTTTGACCCAGAGTTTAGGTTGTAGTCAAGATCATCAGCTTAAGGCCCTAAGAATTATAGCTCCAGGCTGAACTCCAACTGGATTGAATTGTTACATGGAGTTGGAGACCTTAAAATAGAGAATGAGATATCCTTTTCACTAGAAAAACTTTTTTTCAGCATCATCATCCCATCATTCTGAGCTATCAAGACACCCTGAGAAAAGGGTCCACGGTCCTTAGCGTAGAATCCATAGTCCGGATTTAAATGCTCACAATCAGAATTGGGGAAATCACAGTCTTGACTATGGGATTCCCGAAAATAGAGAGTGGAAAACCTTTGATTAGAAAAAGACCGCTCAGTGCCCTAAAAAAATAGGGAAATAGGATCCTGACATTTCCTTCATGGTCCAAAATGGACAAGGTGCGGTCCTATAGAATAAATCCATAGTCCTACATAGTAATAAGGCCAGGGATATTAACATCAACAGGGTTCAGAGGACTATCATCATTCTCAGCACAGTAATCTCCCTTGGAAGAGTTATTTTGTCGATCACACATAGAATTCTGACAAAGGACACGGTCCTGGCAAATAGCATTATGGTCTTGAAGACTAAAACCACAATCCAGATTTAGGGGCACGCGGTCTTGACTGAGCAAGATACAATCTTGATTTGGGGCCTCATGGATGCATAGATTTGGGAACCTTTGGATAGAATAAAGCTTCTCTAACACTCTGAGTAACAAGGTCCTGACAATAGCCCTCACGGTCTTGATTGGACAAGGTGCGGTCCTGTTGAGTAAACCCACAGTCCTACATAGTATTAAGACTGAGACTGTTAACATTAACGAGGTTCAAAAGACCATCATCCTTTCCAACACAGTAATTACTCCTAGAAGAGTTGTTTTTCCGATCACACCCAAAATTCTTACATAGGACACGGTCCTGGACAGTATCACCACGATCACGATTGAGAGCCCCACTGTCCTGGCTAAGAACTCATTTGTCATGATGAGAAATAAAGCTATTTTCTGAAATAAGACCATGATCCCGAATGCAAGAGGTACCAGAAAAAATAATTCCTTGAGAAGACTTAATTTGCCAGTCCTGGATGGGAGGGACATGGTCCTGACAACTTATTCCACGGTCCTAACTACGAGGGACACGGTCCTGACTAGGAGGGACACAGTCCTGATCAAGAAACATGCGGTCCTGCTACGGAAAACTATAGTCCTCATCAAGAGAAGCCCGATAATGAATGCTGCATCAGTTCGACCGAATTCATCACCACTCGCATGGTTGAGCTGACATGAATTCTGACCCTGACTCTGACCTTTCCCGGTTCCAGCGCTCTTTTGCACCCACACCTTCAGCTGTTTCTTTTTCTTCATTCTCGACCCATTGGTTTCCTTAGCCGCCTGCTTATGAGACTAACTACTAGCCTTCACAATGATAACTTTCACATTTAGATTTCCTTCTTCATGAAGACTAGGGGCATGAACCAGCTGATCCACTTTCTGAACTTTCCACTTACCATGACCTTTAACATTATTTATAACCCAGACACGTTTGACTATCATCTTCTTTGCTTTTACCCAGTACTGATTCTTCAGCCGTTTCTTCTTAGATTTACCCTTAACTTTAGTGCCAAATCATACAAGTTTCATAGATTTCAAGTATTTATTCAGACCATCAATCATTTCAGCTCCAACACCAAAACTTACTAGCTTTCCAGACTTTAAAACTCTATACAAACCATCAACCTTTCCAACTTTAGTTGTGTCAGCATCAAATCGGTTGTCAAAATATCTACTTGCCTGAGATTTATTCACAAAATTATGATCAGAATGTTGAGCTGGAGACACGGGATTATCTCCCTTATTCAGACCAGCTACTGAGGAGGGAGCACAAGAACTAGGGAGATTGATATTATTAGGAGAACAAGCATTATTAATAGGATAATTCTTGATAGAGTGGATAAAAGTGATGCATCTAATACAACGATCTGGCCTCCATTCATATTGTACCCCAATAGAAAAAACATTTCCTAACCTAACTTTCATTTCGAGCTTCAAAGGGAGATGGCTGGCTATGTGAATTCCACATTAACTCTAACAACCGATGCTCTTTCATGCCCCTCCATGGCTGAGTCGAACATCAAAGGCTTCCTGAGCATGCTAGCAATATAGTCAAGACCAATAGGATTGCAAATGTGTGGGGGAATATTTTTAAGCTACACCTAAATCTTTTCAAATTTAGGAGGCTTGTAGTTTGTATTGAGCGTTTCCTTCTATTTGTAGATTTTGAGCCTATGATTCTTGACGAAGTTGTATTCTGCGTTGATAATTCCTTGAAACTCACTTCCATTGTGGAAAGTGAGAAAATAGTATCCATAGACATTAAAAGTAAACTTCTCAAGTCCACTCATCTCCTATAGCTCCAGCAAAGAGTTTCTAACAATATTAAATGGGACATTTCTACTGCCCATAAAATAACCCACTAAAACAGATTCCCAAGCCTTAACACGGGTTTCTTCAATTTCAGGGGGAAGCTTAAATTTTTGTGGTTGATCGATAATAATTATCGCCAAGGAGGCAGTATCCACTTTAAACTTCCCTTTTTCAGGGTTCGACACAGAAGAATTATTCCATACACTGCCCTTTTGCCAAGTTGGATTAGGATTATCTCTAATAGAGTACACCCTGGCTTTAGGGCATTTAGAAACTTCCTTAATGAAGTTAACCGACCAATTGACAACTATGTCATATTGTTGCTTATTAAAAAGGTTCCAATCTTGCAAATAATGGACATTAAACTGGATATTTAGCAGTTCTCAGTTGTTCTTGGCCATGATAACTTCTAGCCTTTTGATTTGAAACAACAACTTCCTGATTTGATTTCGCAGCCCAGTCAAATTAGAAATTTCATTTTTATTCATCACCCAGGGCGCGAGAAATTTCAGCAGAGTTAGGTTGATCCTGAGCATGAGGAACATTAGCATTAGAAGATTTGCAGATGGTTTCAGGGGAAGAATCAGCTAGAGGAGTGATACACTCCTGTTGCGCAGAATTCACTTTCTCAGCCCACCTGACACATTTGCTACCAGTAGAAGCATTGCTGGATGACCCAACCCTTAAAATAATATCAGCATTAGAATCTGCCCTTCCAGTTCGGGGTCTAACCCTTTTACCTTGACTAGAGATCGGCCTTGGGATAGCCACGACAGAACTTTCCTTACGAACAGAATTAGGAATAACTAATGGAGAAGAAGACCAAACAATGGGCACCTATTTTTTATTAATTAGGCTAATTTTGGAAATTAACTCATCACATTGCCTCTCTTGAAGAGAATCAGAAAATTCAAAACTAGTAGACTCAACCTTATTAAGAGTATAGACACCTTAATTAGCCGGAAGAACTTGAGCAGACCGGTCCAAAACTTTAGAACTAGACTTGCTGTAAAAATTCTTCTATAAATAAGAGTGCTGCAACTTGAACAAGTGAAAATCAGGGTCACACATAATTGTTCCATCACATTCAATATCAGACTCAATATCAATAACCTCATGACCGAGATTGATTGAATCAAGTGCAACGTTAACAGCATTTTTAACTTCAACAGACCCAGAATTACTAGAGTTGGCTCGAAGACCTGTATTTCCATAAGATTTATAACTTAAAGACAGAGATAAGACATCATGGCCTGTGAGTACTGTCTTCCAGAACTAGGCTCTAAGATTCTAACAGAGACAGGGTCATCAGATCGAACAGGATACCAGACATGATCAGATCTACTAAGTCCAAGACTAGTCTGTGACGCTGGAATGTCTGCAGCAGTAGGCACAGTCTCCTGATTTCCTAGAACAGACTCATTCCAATTCTGAAATGGGACATTGGGGCTAAGAGACCGAGAACCATCCGTATCAAAGTGCACCCGCCCAGAATTATGACTCAAATTACCAGGAGCAGGATCATTCGACCTGGAACAAGAGTCTAGCAGTTTTAGCTTCCTTTTTAGCCATCTTTTTTGTTATAGCTCCAATAGTAACATGATCAATTTCAGCACCATCAATAAAACCTTGGTCCATCATCTCTTCATAAGATCTAACAACATCCAATTTAACCTTAGAGTTATCAAACAAAGTCCTTGACCTAGAAGGATCATTGAGGAAAACATCACTACCGACCCCAGCCCAACAGAATATGTAGGAACAACTTCAAGGTTAGGGCCAGCAGTCTTAACAAATGTAGTTAGGCCCATGTCATCAGCAAGGACCAAAGCCTCCACACAAAGCAAGCTATTATTACATGTTCCAGACCTTGAAATAGACCTATAGTCATAGACAGAATCAGAATTAGAGTCAACCCAAGTAATCCTAAGTTCAAAAACATTTGACATGTCAGGACTAACCCTCAACGCAGAGAGGTCCTTGGCTAAACAAACAACATCGGTGAAAAGAATATCATTAGAATCAAGTACATAGTCATCCACATGCCTCAGATCAGGGTTGACAGTAGAAATAACATTCATAAATTCATCAGACCGACCTTGACCGAGAATAGGACCTGAAGACAGCTGCTGGCTAACCATAAAAGAGTCAGCAGGCATCAAATAACTAGACTGACCTTAACCGAGGACCGAACCAGAATCAAGTTGCTAACTAGACAGAATAGAACCTACAGCAACAATCCCCGCACCCACAGAACAAGGGTCAACATCCTCTACACAAGGAGCTTTTAGTCCAGCCAGGCCAACATAATCACTAAATAGCACCGGAGGACCCCTATTCAAATCACCACCAGACTGCCCAAAATAACCAGACCTAAGACTGAAATCACAAGTATCCACAACTGAAGCATCACCAGAACACCTACCTAAATTAGCATCAGATTTCAAGACTTCAGCATAAACATCAACAACCCTACCCTCAAGACACTAGACAACGCCTCCAATCCTAGATTGGCTCAACTCAATAGAGCTAACAACAAACACCAGCCAGACTATCAACTGAACTCAAACCTAATTTGCAGCCTAACCCTGCAACCAAATCAACACCAGACATAATATCACCCAGACCTTGCAACCAAATCTGTACCAGACATAATATCACCCAGACCTTGCTACCAAATCTGTACCAGACTTAACAGCACCAGGACCAACCACTATAAAATCTAAAGGAGCATCCCCACTATCAGACCCAGTAGCATCAGAACCATGGATAAGCCCTGAACAGACCCCAACACCCAAGACCAACCCATCATTTTAACATTCAAGCCTCAAAACATCACTGGAACATAAGCTAGCACGTCCAGAATCCAGAATACACAAAGGGGCATCGCGTAGGGACCCGATAACACCCAACACTAAACCAGATCCATCAATTTCAAACCCAGCAGCTAAAGAACCCAAAGGAGCACCCACAATGGACCCAATAGGTCCAAGACCCCAGGACAAACCGATTTTCAGCAAAACTAGAAGAACTATTCAAAAGATTAGCACCTGATGACTCAATATGACATATTACAGGAGGGGGTGTTTCAGGAGTTCCAGATGAAAGAACAATGGGAGTAGTCCTAAATTTAGAATCAATAAGATCGACATGTGCAACAGGAACTCCCAAAGCATTTAAGAACAGAAATATAACATTAGTATTTACCCTAGTCATGCAATCACTAACATTCTTAGACTACACTACACTATCAGATCCTAAAACTACATTGTCAACCAAAGCATCACATAATTCTCTATTAGGACCTAAATAGTTAACAACAAAACTATCCCCGGTATGACTTAAGGCATTACATGCTACTGAATGCGGGTCATGATGTAAAGAAGACTTACCTGGAGCCTGTTTAGCCTTGAATTCAGAGGAGCTTTTGTCACCATCACCAACATAATTTCTCTTGATTGACTTGCTCTATTTTCCATGGGATTTTAGTGAGACCCCTGAACTGCTGCTAGTCATAGAACTGGGTAGCACCTTGTCTAGGCTAGAGGGATGATTCAGGAAAGCACCTCTTGCCCGAGTCATAACGTCGGACGGGCATGTGTCGACCATGGGATAAACTACCCTTTAGAGAGGATAGTCTACAATGGAGCAGCAATAGTGTGAGTATTGCAGTGGTATAGGTGGGCGTAAGATGTAGTAGGGATCCCTACTATGCTTGAACAAGGGCATGAATATGAGAGAACAAAAAAGAAAAGGGTCCGCTCTCCCTTGGACCAGTCACGAGCTATTACAACTTCCTCCGGACCGACCACTGATTTAAAGAGACGAAGAAAATAGTGCACCGGATTCCGACCCGCGACCTCCGCGGTGAAGATTGAAGCCAGGTCCGAAGCCTCGACCAAACCTGAAACAATAAATGAGGGGAGATGTTGGACCGATCCGCACCGAACAGAAGGTCCCGATAGAGGTCGACGATGTTGTTCTTCCGACCAACCGACAAAGTGACAACCGGAGACGGGTTGCTACATACTATAATGAACCATAAGATGCGAAGGAAATCGACCAGAAAGCGATGGAGATTTAGACCTGCTCCCAGCGAGAGAGCAAGGCCGCGATCGAGCAGTTCTTCACATTTTCACCCGATTCTTGCAGTTACGATTTCGGTCGATTCATCTATTCAAAATGAGATTCCTTCTGGCAGAATGCAGAGGGAGAAGAGACGAACGCGAAGAGATGAAGAGATGACGTTTCCGACGCCGAAATCCATTGGCGGTGAGAGACGGACCGAGGGAGACCAGAGTGAGATTGGCGCCAAAATTTTCACTTTCTCTGTCTAGGCCAGAAATTAGATCCGAATCCATCTCAATTGTATATTTAACCTTAATGTGATGTTTAGTTTTAGAAAAATATTAATATAATCCAGTTAGTAAATTATAATATTGTGAATCTAATAATTATAATATTTTTTATATAAATATAATATAAAAATATTAATATAATATAACCTTATTTATAAGTGTTTTACAAATTATAATAATAGTGAACTTTATTAATGACATTATTGATATATATTATATATTGTTTATAAATTTTGTTAGTGCACTTTATTCATAATCTTATTTGTTCATATAAATGAAAATTAATATTTTTTGTTATTAATATATTATATATATATATATATTTAATCTATTTAATAAATCAATTAATAGATCATATCGATCATCAAACCGATTAATCGACAATTTTAAATTTATATTATTTATCGGATCATCGCTTTCTTTATCAAATTTATATTATTTATCGGATCATCACCTTCTTTATCGTGTTTGATCACATAAACACTTATATAAATTTCGATTGTTAGGTGTAAGGTGAGAAACTTACCATGAGAGGGTAGCATGATTCTTGGAAATATTGAAGGTGAGGTAAATATTCATTATTTTGTTTTTTTGAAAAAAGTTGATGATAAATTAAAATTGTGATTAGTTGAAGTACACTGTAAAGAATCATGACATTCAAAATATAAAAATAGACAAATAGGGAGAAATAAAAAATAAAAATGTTTGGCCACATACAATAAAATAATTATTGTGCACAAATGTTTTCAAAATGTGCGATAATTTCCAAAACCGATGCACGGTCATTCCAAAATGAATTTATGACAATGTCATATATATATAAGTATTCATTATCATTTTATTGTTACATTTTAGATTCTTAAACTCATTATTACATCTGGGTCACTTATAGTATTGACTAATGCATTCGTTCCATCTTTGGAATTAGCGAATGAATCTAGACCATCCGACATTGGCGAATGCATATGGGTCATTCGACAATGACTAATCCATTTGAGCCACTTGTAGTTATAAGTAATGCATTTATACCATATAAGGCACTAAGTAATGCATTTGTGCATTGACTAGAGCATATAGACAATCTAACATTGACTAATACAACTAATCCATCTCAAGTATTAAGTAATAAATATTGGCCATCTTGTATTGACTAATTCATATGGGAATCTAGAATTAACTAATACATTTGGGCCAACCCTGACATTAATTAATAAAATTAGGTTATCTCTCTTATATTGATGAATGAATTTGGGTCATCCGACATTAAATAATTGATTTGGGGTATCTGAAATTGACGAATGCATCTAAGCCATCCGACATTGACGAGTGCATCTGTGACCTCTAGCATTGACAAGTGTATCTAGATTATCCGTCATCGACGAGTGCATTTGGGCCATCCGACATCGACGAGTGCATCTAGGCCATCCAACGTCAACAAATACATATAGGTCATTAGACATCGACCAATGCATCTAGGAAATTTGATATTGAGAAATGCATATGTTAAGATGTCTTAAGGAAACTCTAGATTAGAGAGGAGATAGAATATTTGCGAATTCATAAATATATTTGGGGAATTGTGAAAATTTAAGTCAATATGGAGATTTGTTGAGTTATATTAAATGGGTGGTGTAAGGAAATATAATATTGAATAAAAGGACACTTTTGATGTATAATCATGTTTTAAAAAAATAAGATTAACACAAAATAAAATTTATTCTATAAAGAATAAAAGTTGCAACTTAAATAATATGTAAAAGTTTGTTAAATTTCAAAGATATTTTTTATCTTATTTTTACATTTTCAATAATACGAGAAAATATTTTAAATTTATAAATTTGTTATTTTAATCGAGTACTTTTATCACTTTGTAGATCTTGTATATTTATTTTAATAGGAATATTTGTGAATTGGTTTGTTTATTATAGGTAATATGCTCACTTATTATCCGTTATAGTGTAATAACTATAATATTTATAGTCTAGAGAAAAGAATAAAATGTTGGCTTGAACAAAAATAAAATAATGCGAGTTTAGGGAGTTGAAACCCTCACCCCCTTTAGTCTATTGTCTTGGAACCAAGCATTCACACGATGTCTCCAAGAAAGTAGTATGAACCTCTCGTTTAACCCAAGCCTAAACCTAAACTAATTTAAAGCATGCTCTTTTGGATATTTTATTTATTTATTCATGTTACTATTTTAAACGCCTCAAATGGTTTTCTAAAATCAGGAAAAAATAGAAAATGGTTTAAAATAATTTTGTAAACAAAATTATAAATTATTTTTATTTTAAAATTAATTTGACATAAATTGAGTATTATTACACCAAAAAATATAGAGAAAAACTACAACAATTTTTATATTTTATTTGTCCATTCAATGTATTAATATTGAACTTTGGAATATTTCAGATTTTACTCATTTTTGTCCTCTCAATCGACATGTATGACATTAAATAATTTTTATATCCTCATATTTTATAATGGATATCCAAAATGAGTTCATCTAGAATATATTTTCACAGTAATGTCACTATAATGACTTCATTGAGTTTACCGTCATAGAACTCAATAGTTACACCTGCTTGAATGTTTAAAAATAGATAAGGCATGGTTCTCTAAACGTAGGCTAGAAATTGGATTTCAAACATAGGTGTTGGATTATTAAATAAATGATAATAAATTTTATGTTTTAAAAGATCAATTATTTCGAAGTAGAGACCGTTCATTTGGACGGACGTATGTGTCATAGTGCCGAGTCAATTTTGCACACGTAACCAAGCGCCGAATCTAAAATGATTTAAAAAAACATTTTCTTTCTTAATTTCTTAAAAAGTAAATTAAGTGACGACTCCCAAATAGACAACTTGGTTTATATCTACTATCTTAGAGAAGAGCTTGATCTGAGCAAGTCTCTCCTCTAGTTTATTTATTCGACATTTTTAGAAGTAAATTCGAGCATAAACTACCAATTTTTGTTTCCCATACGAGTCGATTTCTCGACATGGATTATTTTAGATGTATAAAAAGTATACCAACTAAAGACAAAATACTAGAAACAATTCTTTGGTGTTTCTACTTCTCCAAAATAAATTGAAATTGTCATATGTGCCAACATTAACAAATTTCACAAATAGGAGGTGAAATAAAATGACACAATGCTACAATAATAATTAAGAAGTCACATTTCCACCATATTTGTAAATTAATGAAACCTACAAATCATAACTTCGAACATCACGAAGTTTTAATATATTTCATGTCGCAAATTAACACAACCAGCAAATAATCCTCTAACCATGAATAGAGTGTTGGAGGTTCGGCGATTGTACTTGAAATAATAATAATAAATAAAACATATAATTAAAAAATGCATGTTTTTTTTAGAGGTGAGATGAAAGGACACACAAACAATTGGGAATACAATTTTAATTTTTTAATTAAAAATAAATTTTTATCAATTTTGGGTAAACAAATGAATTTGTTGGAAAAGTAACAATCTAGTGAGATAAATGTCTTTTCTACTTTCTTTATATATCTTGGAGTATTTTTACTATATGGTGAAATTGTTTTATTTTTATGTAATATTATTTTTTTATAGATGATTATGTTTATGAGGTTATGTATTTGTGTGATGATAAACCCATATTATGTGAGAATATTGTGTAGCCAATTATTATTGATATAATGAATATTTGAAGCGGGCTATGAGTACAAGTTTCATTTCTGTTATTCTCTAAAAAAAATTTAATTTAAAATTTGTGTGTTTTATTACTCGATACACGGATTGGTTGATTTTGATAGATATTTAAATGTGACACAAAATTTATTAATTTAGGTCACTATTTATTATGTATTTTTATATTTATTTATTAATGATTTAAAAATTCATTAAAAATATATTAGAGTAAAACAGTAGTAATTTTTAAAAAAATATTGAGAAAAAATAAATCAAGTAAACATAATATATATATATATATATATAATTAATTAATTAAAATTTATTTTATTAAGAATTAGACTACTAATACAATACTAATATTATTTAAAAAATACGGAATAGACAATAAATTATTTTAACCATATATAATATATTTTATTAAAAAATTATAGTTATATATTTTTTAATTATAGATTACATATAAGTTTAATTTAATTATATATATTTATATTCAAACAATCTCCATTAAATTTATAGTATTATTTTTTATATATAATTTTTATGTAGTATTAGGAATAATAATTACTTTTTTTAAAACAAAATAATAATTTTAGGTATTATTTTGACTTATTATTTAATATTAGTTGAAAAATATATATTAAGTATTTTAAGTAATTAATTTTAATCAATAAAAGAAAACTAATTGAATTTAAATTAATATATTAAGTTTTAAGAAGATAAGTAATTAATGAATTATTAATTTATTTTTTTATACTTTTGATAAAAAGATTAAAACAAAAAATTAACAATAATTATATATTATCAATATAAAATAAGATAATAATATATATATATATATATATATATTTATCTATAGACATATATATGCATATCAATTCATTGAAACAAACAATAATTACTTTTATTACAAATTAATTTGAGAGTAATCTTGTGATATATTTTTAATATTAATTAATATTTAATATATAATTTTAATCTTTTAAAAAATAATTAATTTGAAATTAATATAATGAAATAAAAAAATTAATAACTAATATCGAATTAATTTTTTTTTACTAATAGTTATAAAATAATTTATTTCTGTTGATTATAATATCTAATAATTAATAAATAATTGTTATACAAAAGAAATATATTTTATACCTATAACTAATTTATTTATAAAAAGGACATATGTTTATGTTTTGCATTGTCTCTTTCACCGTTGTTATCAACAACGCTTCCTTTCATTGTTCCTTATGAATGTTTGTAACCTTCTAAATATATGTGTTCTTAGACAATCCTAGTTTTAGGAGCTTAGGATTCATCATGTTTTTTACAATCCTTAATAAGAAATAAGAAAATTCGAGTTTTTCTTGAATCGGATCTTTTTAAGTCTTGTAAAATAACCAATAAAGTTGTAAACGTAATTTTGTTTTAATGTATAGCATTCATGAATGTAATTGTAATTTTAATTATTTGATAAAATAAAATTAAATTAGTTGAAATATGTTTTGATGGTTAGAAATTAAAATTAAATTTATGATATTATAATAAACTTTATAAGAAGACACATATATCATATATTCAGTCTTATTCAGTTATAAAATAATGAAGGATTTATGAGGGACTCCAATTAATATGTTCTCTAATATAAATTTTTATAAAAAGTTGTTTCTTTATAACTTATACGGTAATATATTAAAAAATCAAATTATTATAAAAAGATAAACTTAAATTTTTTTAAAATATGAAAATAAAAAAGAATTTTGATTTATATATTTTCAAATATTGTAAATGTTAAGTGAAAAGTCTGAAATTAAAAAATTAAATAGTAACTAAATACAAATATTTTAATCATTGCTAAAACTAACCCACAAACAAATAAGGAGAAATAGAGTTAAAATGTTTCATTTTTATAATATGAAATCACAAATTTTGGATAGATGCTTTTACCCTAAATTTCTAGGATAAAGACCTCATCAATTTAAATAATTTAAATGTCTTAAAATTTTTCTAAAAATGTAGAAAACAATAGATAATTGTTTAAAACATTTTTCTAAAAATATATGAGAAATTATTTCAATTTTAAGATTCATTTGAAATATGTTCTCTATTTATCTAAACTTTTTGAGCACAAAATTTAAGTATTATGACAATAATAATATCGAATAAAAATTCCAATAATTTTATATTTTATTTTAACATTCAATGTATTAATATCGAACTTTAGAATAATTTCAGATTTTACTTATTTTCTTTTAGCCGACATGTATGACATTATACAATTTTTCTAGCCGTATAAGTTAACATGGATATTCTAAACAAGCGCGTCTAGCATATTTTTTCACAGTAGCAGAGTTAGTGACATTATAACTGACTTTTTTAAGTTCGCGGAAATAGAACTCAATAATTACACATACTTGAATGTTTAAGAATAGATTAGACATGATTCCTTAGACGTAGGTTTAAAATAGGTTCTCAAACATAGAAGTATGCCTAGGCGTTGGATTATAAAATAAATGATAATAAACTGCATGTTTTAAACGATCAATTGTTTTGTAGTAGAGAACATTCATTTGTAATGACGTGTCAGTCACAACGCTGAGACCATTTCACACATGAAACTAAATAACGAATCAAAAATGATTTTCTTTATTTTTTAAATAGTAAAAGTAGATGGTGACTCTCAAATATCGAAGTTGGTCTAGGTCTACTATCTTAGAGTAGAGCTTGACCTGAGCTTAACCTAAAATTTTGGTTTCCCGCCACCCCTTGATATTCAAGAGTAAGGTATGAGACTAATTGCAATACGAGTCGATTTCTCGTCCTGGACGATTTTAGATGTATACAAAAGTATACCACCAAAAGACAATTTAAACTCTTGAAACAATTATTGGTGTTTCTATATCTGAAAAATAAATTGAAACTCTCACATGGGCCAATATTATTTAACACCAAGAGTTTCTAAAATTCAAATTAAAGCACTCACATATAGGGAAGCAAATGAGCGGAGTCAAGCTCGAACTTGCTTAAGCTCAAGCTCGACTCGATTTAGTATTTATTTGCTCGACTCGAACTCGAGCTCGAACGAGTTTATAAAATTGACCTCGAGCTCGACTCGACTATGTACCTATAAGCTCGGCTCGACTCGAAAAGCTCGAACTCAAGCTCGAACTCAAACTCAAACCAAATTTTTTATTTTCAAAATGAAAATATCAAATTTTTACACATATACAACATTTAAAACATAATATTTTAAAATGAAAATATGAAAAAATCATAACTATTTAAAATTTCAAAAATATGATAATCATATACACCATTACTAATCAAAATTCTAAAATATAAAATTTCAAAATCAAAATACAAAACTATATAAATTGTTTGACCATTCAATATATTAATATATTTTAAGTCACATTCTTTAAGTATTACACAAATACAATTATATTCATTTAATAATATGAAATGTGTAAGTTTAAAAATAATTAATATAAAAAATACATGTTAAAACAAATCACTAAAATTTAACTTACTTTAAGAGTAGATATCAACCAAAATAAATCGACCTATTTTCTATTAAATATTATTATATATATTTAAATTATTTGGGTACAAATATAACCCGAATTTATTAAATTATTTATAACAAGAAAATATTAATTTATTTATATATTATAATATATTATTAATCTTTTATAATATATACTAACCTTTTTTTTATCTCTTCATAATATATATACTAACCTTCTTTTATCTTTTATTATATATAATATATTAATTTTTTCTGCATGTTTCAATATTATATATAATATAATATTGTCTATCCTTTTTTCTATTATAAATCTAGTCCTAATATATATTATAAACCATTATATATTATATTTTTTTCTATATTTATCCAACACTTTGATGCCCTTAAATTTATTTTGTTCTTGATTAATTGATCAATGTATGTAATAGTATTTTTCTATATACGATCTATAAAAGCACAAATTTCTCATAATACAAAAAAAAAAAAGTTATCTAAAAGTAAGAAAAATAGTTATAGTAGAAATGAAAATAGATTTTAATTTACCTGTAGGCTTCTTGTGAATGAATGTGAGAAATAATGTAGATGAAAGATAACATAAAAAAAATGTATTAACCTATTTTAATTGAGTGAAAAGAATGATGTAGACGAAAGAAGAATAAATGGTGAAGACGGAAGAAGAAGAAATGGTGAAGACAGAGGAAGAAGAAGAAGAAATGGTGAAACAGAAGAAAGAAGAAGAACAATAGATGAAGAGTCACTCAGGAGTTATGATTTATACATTTGAAATTAGGGTTTTGTTTTATGACAATTGAATATAATAATATGGATAGTGGGCCTTCTACATGGGTTTTGAAAAGAGAGAGTGAAAAAAACATTGTTTTAAATTTTAAGTTTTAATATTAAATAAATAAATATATTATATATTATCAGGCTCGAAAAAGCTCGATAAGCCATCGAACTAGCATTATATGAGCTCGAGCTCGGCTCGAATATTAAACGAGTCGGCTCGAGCTCGTCACGAAATCAATCAAGTCAAGCTCATGTCGATCTTTGACCGAGCAGGCTCGCGAGCAACTTACGAGCGACTTAATTCTTTTGCAGCCCTACTTTTATTCAAGTTTGTTCAATTCACTCACCTTTATTGATCAACAATTTTCATAAATGGAAGTCACCTTTCCACTATTTATAACTTAATGAACCATACAAATCATAACTTCGAACCACCACGAGTTTTAATACATTTAATGTCACAAATTAACACAACCAATAAACAATCCACTAATAATGAATATAGTGTTGGAGTTTCGATCATGGTAATTGAAGTAATAATAAATAAAACATATAATTAAAGAATCCATATTTTGTTGAGGGGACTAGAAGGACACACAAAAAAATTTGGAATAATGTTTTTATTTTTTTGATAAAAAAAAGACCAGTTTTATCAATTTTGGGATAAAAAAAATGAATTATGAAATTGTTGGAGGAGTAACAATTTAGTGTGAGAAATGACTGTTCTTCTTACTATAGGTGAGATTGTTATGTTTGTATGTACTATATATATATATATATATTTTTTTTTATAGATGATGATATTGATGAGGTTTATGTATTTTGATGATGGTAAAACGTTGTTATGTGAGAATATTGTGTTGTCAATTATTATGGATATAATGAATTTTTAAGCAGCGTATGTGTCTCATTTTTGTTTTGTATAAAGAGTTTTTTCATTGTGAAATTTGTGTTTTATTACTCTTTTTGACTTGACGCGATTGGTTGATTTTGATAGATATTTAAATGTGACACAAAATTTGGAAAATAATATTATGTACTGTTAATTCAGGTGACTATTAATTCTAAATTTTTACATTTATTAATTATTGATTTAAAAATTCAAAATAAATAAATTAGAGTAAAATATCAACATATTTAAAAATATATATTTCTGAGAAGAAATAAAACGAAAAAACATAATATATATATATATATACCATTTATTAAAATTTGTTTTATTATGAATTATACAACTAATACAATACTATTATTATTTAAAGGAAATTCTGAATAGATAATAAATTATTAATTTTTAATTATAAATTATATATATGATTAATTGAAATATATATAAATATATTTATATATTCACAAAATACCCCATTAAAATTATAGTAATAGTTTTTATTTATTAGGAATAATAATTACTTATTCAAATAAAATATAATTATAAGTATTATTATGATATATTATTTAATATTTGTTGAAATATATATATTAAGTATTTTAAGTAATTTTAACCACTAAAAGAAAAATATTTAAATTGAAATTAATATAATAAATTTTAATAAGATAAATAATTAATGAAGGATTAATTTCGTTTATATACTTTTATAAAAAGATAAAAATAAAAAATTAAGAATAATAATATATTATTAATATATATATATATATATATATATATATATTTATATTATTTCATTGGAAAAAATAATAAATACTTTTATTACAAATTAATTTTAGAGTAATATTGTGATATATTATTAATATTAAATTAAAAATATATCAAGTATATTTCATATATAATTTTAATTCGTTTCAAAAATAATGAATTAGAATCAATATAATAAATTAAAAAAAAGATTAATAACTAATATATAATTCATTTTTTTAATTATTGTGATAATATAATTAATTTTTATCAATTATAATATTGAATAATAAATAAATAATTATAATACAAAAAATATTTTACACCTACTACTAATTTATTTATAAAAGACACATGCCTATATTTCCGTCTAGGATGGTCCATATAGAATAAGTTTTATCTAATTCTCTTCTTAATTTTAACTTATTAATATTTACTACTCCTCTCTCTTTAGGGTGCTAACAAAGTTTTAAAAATGTTTTAAAAAGCTAAAATTCTTATCAAGATCCCTCTCCGCCCGAGAAGCTATTCATAGGAGAGTTTTGACAACCGTCAAAACAAAAAAGAGAGAATACATTTGACGAGTAATGTTATCTTTGCCTGAAAAACAAAAAAAACATTGACCACATCCTCCTCCACTGAGACCATGCCAAAGGTATATAGACACTACGAATATTGTTAATTTCAAGTGGGACATGTTGCCCTACCACATGAAGTGAAGTACAAAAAGGACAACAAGCATCAATGATAGAATGTCATAGTTATCGAAGAAGATACTACAAACAATAAAAGATATCTTACAAATGTTGCAAACCACAAATGGATATGGAAGAGGGGTACTATTCTGGCGTGATCCTTGGATGGATAATATTCTCATTATGTTCAACGAAGAAATGCAAGGAAGTAGAGTTAGAAGAGAATGCATCGAGTACTCATTTAGAGACGTTTATGAAGGTAAATGTGATTCACTTTTGAGGCGTATTTTAGAAGGGGATAGAATCTTAAACATAATGAGGCATAAGCAACTAATGAAAGAAATAATGAAATATACTAGAAAACAGAAAGCAACGAGAAGTTCATTACAGAAAAAAACATGGGAAATGGTTAGAACAAAAAGATAGGAGGTAGATTCGCATAATGTGGTATGATCTCCAAAGATTATTCCTCGTCAAAAATTTATTCATTGTCTAATATACAAGAAGAGATTGACAACAAAAGACATAATTCAAAAATACATGAACATTCCTAATATCAATTGTGTTTAATATTCGTGAGTTGAGGAAAGTATAAACCATGTATTTGGGGAATGCTCTTTTGTAATACAAATCTGGAGGAGGAATGTTGCAAACATGAACATCATCAACTTTCCAGGAACATATGAAGAAATCTAAGAGTGGATGTAGAATAAAACAAAAGGAAGATTCTTCTATGTAAGTATGCTGAAATACTATTTGTAAGTAGTAATCTACAATATCTAGAAAGAAAGAAATTCAAGAACTCATAGTGGAAAAAGTAGAACTGCTTAAGATATATGGGGAGTCATAACTTCAGATAGAAATGCATTCATTCAATCCTAGAGAGGAATCAAAATGAATGAAAAGAATAGAAAGCTCTGCCAGATATGAGATATTTTGTTTGAGAAAGTTACAAGTAGAATCAAAGTAAAAAACGCTATAGGCGCTAATTGATTGTTGTTGTTGTAGATGTCTGTAATTCAGTTCTTGTTTCACTTTCAAATCTAGAAATTGTCCGATTTAATCTTAAACTTTTGTATTTTTTTTCCTCTTTTGGGTTTTTTTAATGAAATGCACCAAACTATTTTTCAAAAAAAAAAACTAAGAGTTTATGTGTTGCGCCACCTCTATTAGACTATCCTCGTGCTCCGACCGTTTTATACCAGCAATGCCTCCTTCTCCATTCCCCTACCATTGTTCCTTATGTATGCTTGTAATCTTCTAAAAAATTGTGTTCTTATACATATGAAATGAGGAAAATCAAGTTTTGCTTGAATCAAATTTTTTAAAGTCTTGCAAAGATAACCAATAAAGTTGTAAAATTAGTTTTGTTTTAATGTATAGGATTAATGAATGTAATTGTAATTATTTGAAATAAAATTAATTTAATTGAAATGTGTTCTTGATGGTTAGAAATTTAAATTAAATTTATGATATTACAAATAAATTTTATAAGAAGACACATATATCATACATTCAAATTGATTCAGGTATAAAATAATCAGGATTTATGGTGGACTACAATTATATTATCGTATTCTCTAATATAAAATTTTATGAAAATATGTTTCTATATTATTTATACGGTCATATATATTAAAAAACTAAATTATTCTAAGAAGAAAAAATCAAAACATTTATAAAATATGATAATAAAAAAAAATTGGTTAAAAATTTAATTTTGTTTTAGGGACGAAGTTTAAGCACGAAATACAAATAATCATGTATCATCCCTAATCAATCCGGAGAAACCCGCTTTATAAAACAAATCTGTCGAATTATAATTGGTAAATGAAAAGTCTGAAATTTGTAGAAATTTTAAATTGTAACTAATTACATATATTTTAATCATTGTTATAATTAATCCACAAACATGGTGTATCAGCTTTAGTAAAAGGAAAGTGTTACATATCAATGAGCCATGACCACTGCCCTATTCTAAAAAAAAAGCCATATCGTAACCCTAACGTTGTTCATGTTCATGATTCTTACCATTTTCTCTACTCGTGGCGTAGGGACACTTCCAAGATAATCTATCCCGTGCTTTGTAAGAAGACTGAAAAATGTTTTTCATTGTCATTCATATACTTGAATCAGCTACAACCGATCCCTTGGGACCTTCTTCAACCCAAGGATATGATGATTCGACATCACGGTGAAAAATGACACCGTTGATAAGAGATCTTGGGAGTCATCAACCTGTTATCCCCGGAGTACCTTTTATCCTTTGAGAGAGCCCTTCCACATAGGATTCGATTAGTCTTGTGATTAAAATAAGTTATTTCCAATCTTCCACTAAGAAAGGGATATGGATTCAATCAATTCATGGATGAGCTATTGAAATTAGACTTGGTCACCTATAGCATTCTTGAATAATGTAAATGGATCTATATCATTGACTAATGTATTCGTTCCATCTTTGGAACTAGCGAATGAATCTAAGCCATTCAGAATTGGCGAATGCATTGACGAATGCATTTGGATTATTCGTTAATGACTAATGCATTTGTTCTGTGTAGGTGTGTGACTAATTATATCGTTCCATCTTTGTTCTATATTGATTAATCTCGGTGATGGTCTATATAGAACTAATGGTTTTGGTGTGTGTCTCTTCTATTATCTTTCCCCACTGTGGTATACCAAAACCTCTTCCTTCTCCATGCCCAAATAGTATTTTCTATGTTTGCTTGTAATCATTTCAAAAGATTAATTTATTTGTGTTTTTAAAGGTGGCTAATTTTTGGAGCATAGAGTTTTGGTGTGTGTCTCTTTTATATGTCCTAGATGCATTATTAATGCTACTAGTGGACCAAATGCATTAGTAAATTTGGATGTCCTAGATATTCTATCTCCTCTCTAATCTAGAGTTGTCGTAAGACAAATTTGTCAATGTCGGATGACCCAGATGCATTCGTGGATATCGGATAATCATTAATCATTAAGCATAAATCATTAATCATTAATCATTAAGCATTAATCATTAAACATTAATCATTAAGCATTAATCATTAATCATTAAGCATTAAGCATTAAGCATTAAGCATTAAGCATTAAGCATTAAGCATTAAGCATTAAGCATTAAGCATTAAGCATTAAGCATTAAGCATTAAGCATTAAGCATTAAGCATTAAGCATTAAGCATTAAGCATTAAGCATTAAGCATTAAGCATTAAGCATTAAGCATTAAGCATTAAGCATTAAGCATTAAGCATTAAGCATTAAGCATTAAGCATTAAGCATTAAGCATTAAGCATTAAGCATTAAGCATTAAGCATTGAGCATTGAGCATTGAGCATTGAGCATTGAGCATTGAGCATTGAGCATTGAGCATTGAGCATTGAGCATTGAGCATTAAGCAATAAGCATTAAGCATTAAGCATTAAGCATTAAGCATTAAGCATTAAGCATTAAGCATTAAGCATTAAGCATTAAGCATGAAGCATGAAGCATCAAGCATCAAGCATCAAGCATCAAGCATTAAACATTAGGCATTAAGCATTAAGCATTAAGCATTAAGCATTAAGCATTAAGCATTAAGCATTAAGAATTAAGCATTAAGCATTAAGCATTAAGCATTAAGCATTAAGCATTAAGCATTAAGCATTAAGCATTAACATTAAGCATTAAGCATTAACATTAAGCATTAAGCATCAAGCATTAAGCATTAAGCATTAAGCATTAAGCATTAAGCATTAATCATTAAGCATTAAGCATTAAGCATTAAGCATTAAGCATGAAGCATGAAGCATTAAGCATTAAGCATGAAGCATTAAGCATGAAGCATTAAGCATCAAGCATTAAGCATCAAGCATCAAGCATCAAGCATTAAGCATTAAGCATTAAGCATCAAACATCAAGCATCCAGCATCCAGCATTCAGCATCAAGCATCAATCATGAAGCATGAAGCATGAAGCATGAAGCATGAAGCATGAAGCATGAAGCATGAAGCATGAAGCATGAAGCATGAAGCATGAAGCATTAAGCATGAATCATTAATCATTAAGCATTAAGCATTAAGCATTAAGCATTAAGCATTAAGCATTAAGCATTAAGCATTAAGCAATAAGCATTAAGCATTAAGCATTAAGCATTAAGCATTAAGCATTAAGCATTAAGCATTAAGCATTAAGAATTAAGAATTAAGCATTAAGCATTAAGCATTAAACATTAAACATTAAGCATTAAGCATTAAGCATTAAGCATTAAACATTAAGCATTAAGCATTAAGCATTAAGCATTAAGCATTAAGCATTAAGCATTAAGCATTAAGCATTAAGCATTAAGCATTAAGCATTAAGCATTAAGCATTAAGCATTAAGCATTAAGCATTAAGCATTAAGCATTAAGCATTACGCATTAAGCAATAAGCATTAAGCATTACGCATTAAGCATTAAGCATGAAGCATTAAGCATTAAGCATTAAGCATTAAGCATTAAGCATTAAGCATTAAGCATTAAGCATTAAGCATTAAGCATCAAGTATCAAGCATTAAGCATTAAGCATTGAGCATTGAGCATTAAGCATTAAACATTAAGCATTAAGCATTAAGCATTAAGCATTAAGCATTAAGCATTAAGCATTAAGCATTAAGCATTAAGCATTAAGCATTAAGCATTAAGCATTTAAGCATTAAGCATTAAGCATTAAGCATTAAGCATTAAGCATTAAGCATTAAGCAGTAAGCATTAAGCATTAAGCATTAAGCATCAAGCATCAAGCATCCAGCAGCAAGCATCAATCATCAAGCATGAACCATGAAGCATGAAGCATGAAACATGAAGCATGAAGCATGAAGTATGAAGCATGAAGTATTAAGCATGAAGTATGAAGCATGAAGTATTAAGCATTAATAATTAAGCATTAAGCATTAAGCATTAAGCATTAAGCATTAAGCATTAAGCATTAAGCATTAAGAATTAAGCATTAAGCATTAAGCATTAAGCATTAGCATTAAGCATTAAGCATTAAGCATTAAGCATTAAGCATTAAGCATTAAGCATTAAGCATTAAGCATTAAGCATTAAGCATTAAGCATTAAGCATTAAGCATTAAGCATTAAGCATTAAGCATCAAGCATCAAGCATCAAGCATCAAGCATCAAGCATCAAGCATCAAGCATCAAGCATCAAGCATCAAGCATTAAGCATTAAGCATTAAGCATTAAGCATTAAGCATTAAGCATTAAGCATTAAGCATTAAGCATTAAGCATTAAGCATTAAGCATTAAGCATTACGCATTACGCATTAAGCATTAAGCATTAAGCATTAAGCATTAAGCATTAAGCATTAAGCATTAAGCATTAAGCATTAAGCATTAAGCATTAAGCATTAAGCATTAAGCATTAAGCATTAAGCATTAAGCATTAAGCATCAAGAATTAAGAATCAAGCATCAACAATCAAGAATCAAGCATCAAGCATTAAGCATTACGCATCAAGATCAAGCATCAAGCATTAAGCATCAAGCATCAAGCATTATGCATTATGCATTAAGCATTATGCATTATGCATTAAGCATTAAGAATTAAGCATCAAGCATCAAGCATCAAGCATCAAGCATCAAGGATCAAGCATCAAGCATCAAGCATCAAGCATCAAGCATTAAGCATTAAGCATTAAGCATTAAGCATTAAGCATTAAGCATTAAGCATTAAGCATTAAGCATTAAGCATTAAGCATTAAGCATTAAGTATTAAGCATTAAGCATTAAGCATTAAGCATCAAGAATCAAGAATCAAGCATCAAGAATCAAGAATCAAGCATCAAGCATCAAGCATTAAGCATTAAGCATTACGCATCAAGATCAAGCATCAAGCATTAAGCATTAAGCATCAAGCATCAAGCATCAAGCATCAAGCATTATGCATAATGCATTATGCATTAAGAATTAAGCATCAAGCATCAAGCATCAAGCATCAAGCATCAAGCATCAAGGATCAAGCATCAAGCATCAAGAATCAAGCATCAAGCATTAAGCATCAAGCATTAAGCATTAAGCATTAAGCATAAGCATTAAGCATTAAGCATTAAGCATTAAGCATTAAGCATTAAGCATTAAGCATTAAGCATTAAGCATTAAGCATTAAGCATTAAGCATTAAGCATTAAGCATAAGCATTACGCATTAAGCATTAAGCATTAAGCATTAAGCATTAAGCATTAAGCATTAAGCATTAAGCATTAAGCATTAAGCATAAGCATTAAGCATTAAGCATTAAGCATTAAGCATTAAGCATTAAGCATTAAGCATTAAGCATTAAGCATTAAGCATTAAGCATTAAGCATTAAGCATTAAGCATTAAGCATTAAGCATTAAGCATTAAGCATTAAGCATTAAGCATTAAGCATCAAGCATTAAGCATTAAGCATTAAGCATTAAGCATTAAGCATTAAGCATTAAGCATTAAGCATTAAGCATTAAGCATTAAGCATTAAGCATTAAGCATTAAGCATTAAGCATTAAGCATTAAGCATTAAGCATTAAGCATTAAGCATTAAGCATTAAGCATCAAGCATTAAGCATTAAGAATCAAGCATTAAGCATTAAGCATTAGCATTAAGCATAAGCATCAAGCATCAAGCATCAAACATCAAGCATCAAGCATAAAGCATCAAGCATCAAGCATTAAGCATCAAGCATCAAGCATCAAGCATCAAGCATCAAGCATCAAGCATCAAGAATCAAGCATCAAGCATCAAGCATTATGCATTATGCATCAAGCATTAAGCATTAAGCATCAAGCATCAAGCATTATGCATTATGCATTAAGCATTAAGCATTAAACATTAAGCATTAAGCATTAAGCATTAAGCATTATGCATTATGCATTAAGCATCAAGCATCAAGCATTATGCATTAAGCATTATACATTAAGCATTAAACATTAAGCATTAAACATTAAGCATTAAGCATTAAGCATTAAGCATTAAGCATTAAGCATTAAGCATTAAGCATTAAGCATTAAACATTAAGCATTATGCATTAAGCATTAAGCATTAAGCATTAAGCATTAAGCATTAAGCATTAAGCATTAAGCATTAAGCATTAAGCATTAAGCATTAAGCATTAAACATTAAACATTAAGCATTAAGCATTAAGCATCAAACATTAAGCATTAAGCATTAAGCATCAAGCATCAAGCATTAAGCATTAAGAATCAAGCATTAAGCATTAAGCATTTAGCATTAAGCATCAAGCATCAAGCATCAAGCATCAAGCATCAAGCATCAAACATCAAGCATCAAGCATAAAGCATCAAGCATCAAGCATTAAGCATCAAGCATCAAGCATCAAGCATCAAGCATCAAGCATCAAGAATCAAGCATTAAGTATTCAGCATTAAGCATCAAGCATTAAGCATTAAGCATCAAGCATCAAGCATTATGCATTATGCATTAAGCATTAAGCATTAAGATTTAAGCATTAAGCATTAAGCATTAAGCATTAAGCATTAAGCATTAAGCATTAAGCATTAAGCATTAAGCATTAAGCATTAAGCATTAAGCATTAAGCATTAAGCATTAAGCATTAAGCATTAAGCATTAAGCATTAAGCATTAAGCATTAAGTATTAAGCATTAAGCATTAAGCATTAAGCATTAAACATTAAGCAATAAGCATTAAGCATTAAGCATTAAGCATTAAGCATTAAGCATTAAGCATTAAGCATTAAGCATCAAACATTAAGCATTAAGCATTATGAATTAAGCATCAAGCATCATGCATCAAGCATCAAGCATCAAGCATTAAGCATTAAGCATTAAGCATTAAGCATTAAGCATTAAGTATTTAGCATTAAGCATTAAGCATTAAGCATTAAGCATTAAGCATTAAGCATCAAGCATCAAGCATCAAGCATCAAGCATCAAGCATCAAGCATCAAGCATCAAGCATCAAGCATCAAGCATCAAGCATCAAGCATCAAGCATGAAGCATGAAGCATGAAGCATGAAGCATGAAGCATGAAGCATGAAGCATGAAGCATGAAGCATGAAGCATGAAGCATGAAGCATGAAGCATGAAGAATGAAGCATGAAGCATGAAGCATTAAGCACTAAGCATTAAGCATTAAGCATTCAGAATTAAGCATTAAGAATTAAACATTAAGAGTTCATCATTCATCATTAAGCATTAAGCATTAAGCATTAAGCATTAAGCATTATGCATTATGCATTAAGCATCAAGCATCAAGCATTATGCATTAAGCATTAAGCATTAAACATTAAGCATTAAACATTAAGCATTAAACATTAAGCATTAAGCATTAAGCATTAAGCATTAAGCATTAAGCATTAAGCATTAAGCATTAAACATTAAGCATTATGCATTAAGCATTAAGCATTAAGCATTAAGCATTAAGCATTAAGCATTAAGCATTAAGCATTAAGCATTAAACATTAAACATTAAGCATTAAGCATTAAGCATCAAACATTAAGCATTAAGCATTAAGCATCAAGCATCAAGCATTAAGCATTAAGCATCAAGCATTAAGCATTAAGCATTTAGCATTAAGCATCAAGCATCAAGCATCAAGCATCAAACATCAAGCATCAAGCATAAAGCATCAAGCATCAAACATTAAGCATTAAGCATTAAGCATTAAACATTAAGCATTAAGCATTAAGCATTAAGCATTAAGCATTAAGCATTAAGCATCAAGCATCAAGCATTAAGCATTAAGCATCAAGCATCAAGCATCAAGCATCAAGCATCAAGCATCAAGAATCAAGCATCAAGCATCAAGCATCAAGCAA